>NC_079488.1:84664059-84964059 GCF_020520425.1 Spinacia oleracea | reverse complement strand
GAAGTAAAGGATCCGACTTTGTTTATATTTTTGGATGTGGGGTTTAATCGGGGAGGTTGTAGATCGGCCACTAATCTTATGTTATCACCGTAATTTGACGACGACCCATCTCTACGTGCACATGTTTTTAAAAAAAAACCCGAATAAAAGTCAAAACCCGGGGAAACGCCCGGGTTACATACTAGTTTTTATTTATAAGTGGTATAGAATAAATATTATATACTAGAGTAGGGGTGCTCATCGGTCCAAATCCGAATCGGACCGGACCGTTCCCAACCGGATCGAAGACCGAATTTTGATTTCAAGACCCGAAGACCGGACTGATTATGCTTGGACCGAACCCGGACCAGGTCAAAAAAATCGGTCCAAAACCGGACCGGACCGGTTTGGACCGGTTGTAGACCTATTTCTATATATTTTTTATTTTTTCTAAATATTATGGTAAAAAAGAAAAAATATATACAAAAAGCCAATTGTTTAAGGTCTTTTTCGGAAGCTAAAATAAAATATGTAACAATATAGTAATATTTACAACATATTAAAGGAGAGAATTACATTTTTAAATAGAATATATTTTATTTTATTAAGGAAAAATCGGTCCGGTCTAAAATCGGTCCGGTCTAAAATCGGTCCGGTCTAAAATCGGGTTTTTGACCGGACCGGACCGGACCTGACCGAAAACCGAAAATTGATATTTCTCGACCCGAAGACCCGACCGATTGCTTTCGGTCCGGTCCGGTCTGGGTCGGTCTGGTCCGGTCTATTTTCGGTCCGGACCAACTTTTGCACACCCTGTTAAACTAAAGTGTTTAAAATTTATTCTTTTATAGATAAAAGTTTTCTATTTCGTATTTTTTAGTAATAAAATTTTTCATTTAATAAAAATTATTTCTTCAATGACACTAATTTGGTAGAGTATAAAATTAATCCTTTAACTCTTTAAATGTTTACCTATTAACTTATTTTTTAATAATATACTCCCTCTTTCGCGGAATACTCGTAACGGTTTAACTGTACACGCTTGCCAATGCATAACTTTGACCATCAACATTTTCAATTATATATTATAAAAACTTATAAAATATTAATATTTTGAAAATATATATTAAGATGAAGCCAACAATATATTATATGATAACACTTATTTTCATATACTATAAATAAAATAGGGTCAAAGTATGTGAATAGTGCAAAAATTCAAACCGTTGCGAGCATTCCGGGACAGATGGAGTAAAAGTTAATTAAAATATATTAAAAGTTACAAAAACAAATAGATAAAGGTAATAAAAAATGGGTAATTCTCACCGGTAGCAATGTACTTTGGCAAATTCTCAATGGTAGCAAAAATTTTGCCAAATTCTCTCAAATAGCATTACTTTTATAAATTTTCTCTGTAGTAGTATTACTTTTTGTAAGTAACACTTAATAAAATAAAAAAAAATTAGCAACTGATCTGATTAATAAAAAAATAATAAATAAAATTTCTAAACCACAGAAAATCTAAAACACAAAAATCTAAACGAAACAACAATTAAACATTCGTTTCATCGTCATCTTCAAGACATCAACTGTACTTCTTCCGATTAAGAAAATTCCAGAAAATCAATTCAAATGTTAGCTCTTGATGCAGTTGTTCGTGGTTTTGAAGAATCATCCCAAAAAAATGGAGGTTATTGTTCGATCCTTTATTGAGACTTACTTCGATTGGAAGCGGTTGATTACGACTTAGGAGGTCCGGTTTCATCGCTTAATCACCTCCTCTCTTCCATCAATCCCCCACCATCGGAAACCAACCTGCATCCAACCGTATCCGGCACCACTGACCCATGCTCGCCCCTCCGGCTAGCCACCCACATATGTCACCTAGTTCATCCCTATCAATCATCTCCATCCTCACATTACCTTCCATTACTGCAGTATAAGTGTTTAGCTTAGATCTCCCATGAGTTAGAGCTCTCCATGTGGAATGACTGGTCGAGTGCTGCTCAGTTGGGAAATCTTCTCGCTTCAGTGCTACTTCCTCCGTCTCTTTTTGTTTTTTACGTTTTCCTTTTTGGGTGTTTCAAAATGTTCTTTACATTTCCTTTTATATTATCACATAAATGATTTAATATTCTATCAAAATTTGTGTCCAATTATTATTTTAACCAATTAAATTCATTCGATCATTTAATCTCTCACACATTTCCATTATGACATTAACTTTTTCCCATTTTCCCAATATCAGAATTTTGATAAGAGTGAAAACATTATAAATAAACGTAATTTTTCTCGTTTACATAAAAACTAAGAAAATTCTCAATGCACATTAATTAGTCGTTAAAACGCGTGCAAAATACCAAACGTAAAAAACAAAAAGAGACGGAGGGAGTAGTTCATAATTTCATACTCCACGCAACCCTCCACTCTCTTTCCTTCTTATTTTTTTTAGTTCTCCATTATACTCCGTAGAAGACCAAATTAACTTTTGCTTGTTTAAAATAATAATAAAAAAGAAGTAGGTGCTTATTTTTTTTATTAATTTAGTTAATTAGATGCTTATTATTTTAATTAGGTGCTAATTACAAAAATAATGCTATCATAGAGAAAATTTTAAAAAGTAATGCTATTTGAGAGGAATTGGGAAATATTTTAATTTGTTACCATTGAGAAGTTGCAAGAGTTGATTGCTACCAAAGAAAATTTCCCACAAAAAATTGGGTAAAAATTATCTTATTGTGTAAAACTTTATTGTACACGCTGTGTGTGGAAGAACTTTTGAAGTAATGTAGTGTTTCTTGGTTCATTTCATCAATGTGTATCAACTAGATTTTACCCCGTGCGATGCACGGACTCTATTAAATTGTTAAGTTAAAATAAAACTCCTATATATACCAACTGCTATTTTTTTATATATTAGATTATATTAGTTTCTGATTTTAGATTGGATTTCATTTTAGGTTAATTTTTTAATTATTAGAGTGTTTGATTTTGGATGAAATTGTATATGTGTATTAGTAATAGTTAAATAATAAAAATATCTACGTGACACCTTATTGTTTGGTCAACTGTGTGGCTCCGAAATTGTGAAAATGATTAGGTACACCCGAGTGCACCGTGCATCCAAAGGTATTTTTATTGCCATTGTTGATCCCCACCACATTTTTTTCTCACATGCAAGGAGAAAATGTGAAAGGTGCATGATGCACCCAAGTGCAAGTACTCCCTCCGTATTTAAAAAGGAGATACACTTACCATATCCGGTCATAGTTAATAGGAGATACACTTGTTATTTTTAGTAACTTTTCAATCACACTACCACATTAAACAATTAATTTCATAAATTTCCCACCCCACAGTCTCAAACCCCTCCAGAATTTAATAGTCTCCACATATTTTACTTGATTAAAATATTTAACCCAACCCCACCTGCTTTATTTTATTTTTCTTTCATTCAACTATTTTTTTTTCTTAATACTCGTGTACGGCCAAATGCATCTCCTATTTAAATACGGAGGAGTAATATGTTCTTTCTACCGAAATTATACTTGCATCCGTTATTTCATTTTCATACAACCTACGGACTACAGAGTAGGAGTAGATTACACGGTGTTTTACTCGTAATCCCCAACTAGTAAAATAAATCTACAAAAAAGGAAGTAACAACCTTTCCTAGTTTCAAATGTGAAATCATTTTCTCCCATGATCTCCTACTTTATTTACACTGCCCACATATGGACATACACTATGATACACTATGATCACATTATCAGTTTTTACTTATTTTTTTCCAATTTAGGGGTTTGCCCCTCTTCTACACCAAAAAAAAAGAACAAAAAAAAAAAAAAAACATTGCTCCGTATCAGTTTCGTATCAGTTTTAATTTTGATTACTTGATTTAAAACGGTAAATTTGGAAACACACATTGCACATACAGTATACAGATACACGTTTCTGTTTATAAAAGGAAAATTACTTCCCTGCAGTTAACCAGATTCAACCCTCCAGTCAAAATCAAACCACATCACCCACGTCTTTGACTATCTCTTACGTGTCAACATCTAATTTGGCCTTACCAAACTCTTCCCACACAGCCACCCAACTTTATCACCCCTCCCCCTCAAAACCTCTTTTTTTTCATTTCAAAATTCCCAAGTGACTCTCATCATAACCATTCCCCCTCGTCCCGATTCTCCCGCGATCATCGCCACGCGTCCCTCCTTTTCTCCCCTTCCTATTTCTACCCCTCTCATTTCACTCCCACCAGTCCCCCACTCATACTCGCACTACTCCCTTCCTTTTACTGCCCTTTTCTCTCTCCTACTCTCTCTCTCTCTCTCTCTCTCTCTCCACCCTCAAATGGCAGCGATGAAGTTCTCCCTTCTAATGCTGGTGTTTTCCATGGCGGTTGTGGTGTTAGTGGGAGCCAAGAGTTCACCGGCACCGGTCGACTGCACAAGTGTAGTCCTTAGCATGTCAGACTGCTTGTCATACGTCACCAACGGTAGCACCGTGGATAAACCAGAAGGAAACTGCTGTAATGGGTTGAAAACTGTGCTTAAAACTAGCTCTGAGTGTCTATGTGAAGGTTTCAAGAGTAGTAGCCAATTCGGCGTCGTTTTGAATGTTTCTAAGGCTCTTGGTTTACCAAAAGCTTGCAAGGTTAATGTTGATCCCTCTACTACCACATGTGGATGTATGTTTCCTTTTCCCTCTTCTTATTCTTAATTTTTGTTTTTCCTTTTTCTTTTAATTAAATTGGGTACTTTCAATAATTTGATTTTCAACTCTTAATTGTTTTTGTAGTATCTGTTGCTCCAACTGGCGCTCCTTCTCCAGGTGTTTATCTTCTCCCGACGCTTGTACTTTATTTTTTCATTTTTGTTGTTAGATAATTCTGTTAAAGATCGATTACTTTCCCGTTGGAATTTGGTTTGCTTTATTTTAAGAAATGTGTATTTCGAGTTCTTTTTTATGTTTTATTTGTTTGTTTGCGATGGGTGAAACTGGGTTATTTGAAATTTCATCATCTTTGTTGGGATTCTTAATTTTTTTAACATGCATTTTTGAAATTGAGGGCCTTAAATTGAGAAAAGATGTAAAATGAATTTTGTATTTACATTGAAGTTTGTATGTTGCAAGGAATAGATGAAAAAAGGTTGTCTGAATTTTCAGCATTTAGGGTTATAGGGAAATTAATTATGCTTTTCAGATCGTTGTTTATCAACAATTCAATTAATCTTTTATGCCTTTCCATGTTGATTTGATTTATACCATAATTGCGTGATTCGTATCAATAATTCTTACTTGTATTACAGCTGGTGGTGTAGTTGCCCCGGCAGGTGCTCCATCAGGTTTTTCAATCGCCAACACCCCAGCAATGAGTCCTGAAGGCAACGTGGTGTCTCCTTCAATGTCTCCAACCAACACCGGTGCTGCCACTGCTACTGGCGTGTCAATGCAAATGCAGCTGATTGTTGTGGGATTAGCAGCAGTATTCTTCTCTAGTTTTTAATCATCAGACTAATTTTACATAGTACTAGTAGCCTATTTAAATTTTCAAGGGATCTTTGTTTGATCAATAGCTCATGTTTTACATTTCTTCACCCACATTTTTTTGACTGTGTTTTTATGCGGTGGGATTGATTGGCGTTTATTTTCTCAATGGCAGACTTTCTTTCCGTCTAGTCATTTATTTGTTGCTGATATTACTATCATGATTATTATTCGTTACCTGATTTAATTGGATCTTAAATCTTGATGTTATGGTTCATTTTGCGTCTATTTAGAATTGTTTGAAATCACTTGTTATGATGGATGCTAATCTGTTTAGAATTAGGATTTGGATTTCAGTTTTAGAACTAATGCAAATCAAATGTTATGATGCTGAAAAGGAATAGGCCCTAATTCAGTGGCATTCGAATTTCAAAAGCAAGTCAAGGCACTTGGTCGAATTTATGCCCTTTCAGTTGTTCCCGTGACTTGCGATTTGACTGTCACTCCTCTTTTCGTCTTTTTTCCCCTTAGCTTTGACCTTAGTTTTTCTTGACTTCTTGTGTCTCGGTTGACCTCCATGGCTCTACTATAGCTATGTTGCACCAAAACGGGTACGGACACGAAAAAACGTCATTTTTAAAATGGACATGTGGATAATATTGTACATTAATATATCAAAAAAGATAAAATTACAATTATTAATTGAAAACAAAAATAATAATTATATTGCTCTAAATACAAAGTATTTTTTTTACTTTCTAATTTCAATCACCAAATATAAAGTACTCCGTAACATAATTGATTAATATGAAGCTGCATATATCATGAATTGATTTTTTATTATATTTAAAATATGAATACATGCTTACCAATTAAGACAACGGAAGCAACAAGAAGATGGGTTACACATCTGAAGAGTGAAGTATTGATGGATGGACTACAACAAAATAGAGTGAAGTATTATGGATGCACTACAACAAAATAGAGTGAGGTTTTGAGTATTTGAGAATGAGTTTGTGGGCTTACATAAACTCATTGAACTTTTGAAAGAATTAAGAAAAAAAGTAAAATTCTGAAATTTGTCTAATTTTGAAATATGTGTCAACCGCGTATCCTGTTCGTGTCCAAATATTTCTGAAAAACGGACATTTGACTTCACGTGTCGGATACATATTTTCACATGTCCATGGAGTATCCGTGTCTGACACGAAACACGCGGATCAAACAGCGTGTCTGTACTTCCTAAGTACTAGAGTGGTGCTCTTTTCTCAAACACAGCCTTACAGAGCTAAGTCTAAAATTGAAGGACGGTACTATTTGTCTTTCTTCAGTGTGCTTAAGTGTAAAATTGAAAGGCGGTACTATTTGGCGCAACAAATCCTTTACTGTCCAGTTACGACTTACAAGTAGCTGCCATTTATCTCCTTTCCTCAGCCACCACACCAATGCCACATTGCTACCCACTCCACTGGCCTTACCTATTAACCCCGATCAACATGGAACCATCCCTAACTGGTTGCTCGGTACGTTAATCTCGGTCATCTATTCCTACATGTCCTAACCTGATCAAACTGCGGGACGGGCCGGATTCGGGTCGGGCTTGGGAACAAAAAATCAGCCTGTTGTGTCGGGCCGGGCCAAGATTCGGACCTAAATTTGTGCCAACCCCGCTATTTTCGGGCCTAAAATACCGGGCTTTCGGGCCGCCAAATTTATAACTAAAAAGTGTATTTTTGTGTTTCCCAAATCCGCCAAAAAAATAAAATTTTCGGGCCGGGTCCAGAAATCGAGCCAGAAAATTCTGCCCAAACCTGCAAAAAGTTCGGGCGGGCCGGCCCTGGCCGACGGGTCGGGCTCGTCTTGATCAGGTCTAACATGTCCCGACCAGATGACTGTCGTTACCCAACACTCAGCTATTGACACATATAGCAACACATGCACCCTTCCAACTCCAACATCATCACCTCCAACTTTGAAGGGCCTGAAGTCTGAACACATGAGACTAGCTCTATGCCACCTCCATCAGGGCCACCACTTTGTGGACTGTTGGATTCAACTAATATCGCTCCTCCCATCTCCAATTAGTTGTTTAACATGTGATGCATATGTAACTACAAAACCTGGCCCATCTTATATTCGCATAAGTGAAAAAAAACCATTTGTGCAAACTTTTGTTAAAGATGGTCTGACAAGTTATCATTTGATACTGATAAAATATATTATTGATAGGGAAAATATAATGTTGTGTGTTGTATTGTGTTCTACGTGGGCATACGCCTCTATTTATAATACAAACGTACTAGATCTCCTACTCTTCATAGGTTTCCTAATTCATATAGACTTCTATCTTATATCATATAGCCTAGTTATAACATAACTCTACTATATTCGATATTCTATCATATAGGATAACTGCCTTATCCTCAATAGATACAGTCCGTACCAGTTATTAGTTAAACGAAAATTAAAGTTGGTTAACCTGAAAAGCTAGTTTCCACGGTTTGTCAAATAAACAAAGTTCAATCTTAGCAACAACAGAAAAGGAGGAATGGAGGATCAAAAGTCACACTTACATAAATATTTGAAGCTCAAAATTAAACATGGAGGAAAATTATTTATGTAATCAGATACTTTTCTGAAGGCAATTAATTAGGAGAGGCACCTTGCACCTCATGTTATCTTAATTCCAAGTGAACATATCGTTACATATGTACATATATACTCCGTATATTGTTTCCCGTCAATGCATTTAAATTCACAACCAAAAACATCAAAACCACACTCTTCGGGGAAACACGTTCAAAATCTAAACTACTCTGATGAGTAATTGAGTAGTCTCAAGCTGTTTCTTCTAGTATCTTTCGATTGCATGCTCGAACAGCGTCCCCAACGGTTAGGTGTATATTATCTTGTCCAACAACATCCACAAACTTGGAATCGTGGAGTTTTGTCATAACAACACACCCTGGATTTGCTAAAAGAAGCTGTTAAGAAATTTAAAAATGAATGTTAGAAGTTCTTCGTAGTAATTAATGTAGTACTAGCTGTTGCATGATATAAAAACATTTAGTTCTTACCAGTATCTCTCTCTTTTGCAGACTCTTATTTAAGTCTTCCAAAGCATGGATGCCACTGGTGTCAATATCAATCACAGCTGCAAACAAAGAAAATTAAAAACGACGACTTAGAAGATGCTAGCTAGGTTCAGTTTACAGCCTATAAGAAATGACAAGGAATATATGAAAGATGAGAAAGTTTATGCAGATGGCTTACGCGACATGTCTATAATCAGATGTTGAATTTTGGGGAGGTTACTTTCTTTGTTTAGCTCTTCTTCATCAGTTAGCCATCTTAGAGTTCTGAAACAGAACAACTCATCTTGTTAATCCAAAAACGTACTTGAATATATAAGTTTGTTCCATGGGTTGAATATTAAATTTACCTGTCCTTGACATAATTTGAGTTTGAAAAGTAGATTGAAGAATCGACTCTGACAATCAGAGCACCTGGGATGGTTGAAGCTGCTGGGTACTGCTGAATATTCCTGTATAATGTAGTTCCAGGAAGGTTTCCAAGTAGTGCTACCCTAGGCCTTGTTACTTGCAACAGAATCTTAGCAAAGGAAATGCAGACCTGAATCATGCAACAAGAAAACGTACAAGGTTAGAATTAGAGAATTAATTGAAATAATTAACTTGATAGGATAGTTTGGAAGTTCCTATACCGCAATCAAAATGCCAATCTCAACTGAAATAAAAATGACACCGAAGAATGCTCCCATACAAGCAATGAAGTCGAACTTGTCAATCTTCCATAAGAGAATTACGGCTTGAATATCAACAAGGTTAACTACAGCAGATATAATGATGGCAGCGAGAATGGCATTTGGAATGAACTTAAATAGAGGTGTGATGACCATCAAAGTTAAGAAAACAATCATTGACATGACTATGTTGGAGACTGCTGTTTGGCAACCAGCCATGAAATTCACTGCAGACCGAGAGAATGATCCTGCAAAAGATATATGACCGCTAATCAAAATGTGTCTTAATTCATAGTTAAAGTTGACTATGAAAAGATCTTTACCAGTAGCTACATAACAAGATGTCATTGAGCCAACAATGTTCATAGTTCCTAAGGCAAGCATTTCTTTGTTTCCATCAATGGAGTAATCTTTTATGGCCGCAAATGTTCTGCCTATTGCTACAGCTTCCTGCAATATAAAGTTAAACATGATTTTTATGTTTTTCCCAAGTTTAAAAAAGTTTGAAATATAAGTTATTTTCTTACCGTAAGTGCAATTACACCAGCAATGACACCAATTTTGATTCCTTTCAAAAGGAAAGGACCACTGAAAAATATCTTGTGAAGAGATGGAGGGTTGATTCCCTGATCTATGTGTTTCACCTATAGACACCAATATATTTTACATGATTAAAAAATATAATGGGATCATTGATCACAGACTCACAGAGTAATTTAACTTTTTAATACTTACAATCTGAACCCCTTGCTTATCTGCACGTGTGAGAAATACAATTAGAGTCGACAGGATGACACAGGTGAGGGGAGCCATTGCAGGAACCCAAAACAGTTTCTTGTTTTTCTTTCCCTGTTAAAAAAGATGAGGAAGTTCGAGTTTATAACCAAAGTTATGGAGTTTCCTAAGAAATAATTTGTTTTTGGTTCAGTTATATTTTCTTACAATGTACTTGGTGATCAACAGGAAAACCAAGAATGATATGCCTATAGCCATAGTCTGCCAGTTCCACTGTCAACATATAGACAAATCCCAGCATCAGGAATCAAGCCAAACAAGATATTAATCCAAACGAAATATACAAGTAAATTTTTAGGAAGTGGGAAATGCTTACTCCATGCTTGGCTTGGCTAAAAACTGAGTGTAAAACCGCGATTATATCAGTATCCTTTGTGAAATTTCTAATGCCAAGCAGGCCTTTCAGCTGTTGAAGACCAATAGTAATGGCAGCACCAGCCATAAAACCAACCGTTGCAGCATGGGAGAGAAAGTCAACTAAGAAGCCCAATCTAATTAACAAATAAAGCCAAAGTTTTTCATTAGATCATATATATCCCTTGACCATGATTAATCTAAACTAATCTACAAACTTAAAGCCAAAGAATTTTCATTAGGTTCCCTACTTTGAGTCTTAATTAATAAAAGAAAAAAGATGCATTCACTTTATAATTATATGAAATCCATTTTTGTCTTTTGAAATGGACTATCTTTCCTCGAGATGGGTGTGGCCCATACCCATATTCAAGACTCTTCTTAAGACAAGCTAATGAATTTCAGTTAATTGATGTCTTTTCCGAAGAGTTCATATACTCTTTCCCTAAATTAGTTGATCAGTCTTCTTCCATCTTGTTCTCGAATACACTTAGATCTAGGTGTGATCAATATCACAGGTTGTATCATGTTTTAAATTTTAAATTTATTCTATGTCCATCAAATCACTTCCACACGACTCTTAAATTAGAAAAAGTCAAGTTAAACTTAAGATCTTAACAAATCATAAATTCAAGAGATGGAGATTTAAAAACAAGGAAATAGAAGAGATGTTGTTGCATGTTATTTAAGTTTTC
Organism: Spinacia oleracea; assembly: GCF_020520425.1. Classification (NCBI taxonomy): domain Eukaryota; kingdom Viridiplantae; phylum Streptophyta; class Magnoliopsida; order Caryophyllales; family Amaranthaceae; genus Spinacia; species Spinacia oleracea. Next base: position 84,952,977 of record NC_079488.1, on the reverse strand, counting down.
ATTAGTTTACTTAGGGAATTGAAGAATTTCAATGGAAATGCCCCCGTTAGTTAATAAAAAAGTGAGTGTGCCCTGTGCATGAGGACTTGAGGAGGACATATCACATATGTTGAAATAAAAAATGGTAACGTGCCCGAATGTATATACTATGTAGTATGTACTATGTAGCATGAGCTATCTAGCTAAATGAACAAATTAATATATATATAATATGACATTGATTTGTAGTGAAAAGATACCTGAAGAAACCAAGTGTTGCCTGAGTGATGCCAGCAAAAAATGTAGCTGTTAATGCAAGTTGAGTATATTCAACTGGGTTTGTATCAGGATCAATCACAGCACTAAGGAGAGTCCCCAGCAGTAGAGAGACAACTGCAACTGGACCGATAGCTATGTCTCTCGAGCTTCCCATGAAAGCATAGATTAGAGGTGGAACAAAACTACTATCTGCATTATATAAATCCATATAATATATTGGGATTAAAAAGCAACTCACATATATAATCCATATTCAAATTCGGGTTATCTGCAACTAGTAGTATGAATTATGAAATACGGAAGCAAACTCACATAATCCATATTCGGGTTTTAGGTAAGCAAGCTTAGCATAGGCAATGTCCTGTTAGAGAATAACTGAATATGTTAAATAACACAACAATACAACATATATATATATGCTAAGAAAGAGATCGAGTGTAGTAACTAGTAAGATAAGTTGTTGTTACCTACCTGAGGTATGCAAAGACTTGCAATAGTAATTCCAGCGATAATGTCATGTTTAAATTTGGCGAGACTATATTGTCTTCCCCAGTCGAAAATGGGGAAAACAGCACGTAAACCAAGGACAAACTTTTTAGAAGGCGGTTGATCCTTGAAACCTCTTAAAGGATCATCAGGGAAAAAAGTCTCCCTTATGGTATGACCAAGATCTTTCCATACACTTTGCTTTTCAGGCCTTCCAACACTATGAAGTTGTGGCAACGACTCATTTCTACGACGAGATGAAGCTGCACTACTTACTATGTTTTCGTCACCAATGCGACGACTCATTTTTCCTCTGATCGATTTTGTTACCTACAAACTATAACTTAGGCAGGAGAAGAAAGAATTCAAGGAACAAATCAGATTAATTGCTATTTAATTGTTTCATCAAATTATAATGTATCAGGACAAGTATATATAAGCAAGCTAATGTAACTCTCGTACAAATGAATGTGGGCCTTATGCGATCTAGATTCAAAATATTGACTTAACCATCATCACAATTTCAGAAAAATTATATTTTATTTATTAAAGATGATTCTTCACTGATTTATGAGCTTAATTTAATGCATTATTCATTCAGTTGACTTTTCAAATAATGGCGTAACATCATTGACCTAGTTTGGCTAACAAGCAAATTAATTGCCACGTCAAGGCAGGTGAAATCACTAAAAAAAAAACAATATCATTAATGACAGACTATTTACGACAGGCTCAAATCCCGTTTTTTATGTATAAAGTTGCACAACATGGTATGAATCGTAATATCAGATATTCGGATGTCAAAGTTTCTCCCATGATAACAAAATTTATTTGGGACTCTTACATATGTGGACTCATTGGGTGTGGATAATGATTTTGAAAGAAAACTCATGACAAAAATGATATGAAATTAACAAAATAATAGGAAAACTACAATAAACAGTCAGAAAAAGAGTATTTATAAGCAAACAATAAGCAACGGCTAATTTTCAAACACAAAAACTAGCCGTTGAGCATCAAAATGAGTAATTTTAAGTTATTGGTATTTGGTGAATTAAGTTTCTGAATAAGGGTATTTGGTGAAATAAGTATTAAAATAGGGGTATTTGGTGAATTTGAAAATTAGGTTAACGGAGGACTAACGGCGCATCATTAGTAAGGGTATTTTGGGTATTAAGTCATTTGTGAGGGGCATTTGGTGAATTACTGAAAGTCGAGGGGCATTTGGTGAATTACGCCAAAATTCGGGGGTATTTCATGAAAAATCCGAAATAAATAAGCAAAAGTGATTAATTCACTGTGCAAGTCTTAAAGGTGGTACTACTCCAATTCAGAGAGAAAGTGCACTTTAAAATGATTCATGAGAGGCATGTGACTTATGCAATTGTATACTTCGTACATGTAATGAGACTTTATCTTTTTCATGGATCATGACATTTATAACGATCCTTTATCTTTTTGAGGGTGTTCAAAATATATCAAATTAACTTAGCTTAGAAACGTAATATAAAAACATAAATGCGACCCTTATTAAAATAATGTTAATTTACTAGACATTAGAAACAGGTTGGCAATCCAAATAAGGAGAAAGAGCGTTTGGTCCACTAACAAGCCAAATGAGGTGCAAATCATTTGCAGCAAATGTATCATACTAATTAAACCAAATGATAAATGGCAATAATATGGTTAAGTTAATATTTTCTCTCATTTTTTTTTCTTATACGGGACAACTCGCACGTACATGAGTTTAAAGACTTTCATAAAAAATTAATATAAAGTAATAAATATTCTCAAAACCTCATGTTTTAAAAAGTTACTTGTCCAAATGCCCACTTTTCACATCTTTCCAATCCAAATATCTTTCTATCAAATAACATAAGTTTTGTGGTATGTTATCAAGAAAAGTTGGCATTTCTAACCTGGATCGACCTGAGTTATTGAGAGACACGTAAAATCAACCTAATTCGGTTGTAAGATGGCGGGACTCTACTAGGCTACTTGAAGTAACTATAGGATCTCTTTTTGTTCTAGAAGAGTGATTTTATATAGAGGAAAATCTCAACCACAAACAAAACTCAACATTGTTTGGCCTTCATTGAATGAGGCTTAATTCAATCATTAATGACACGTGTCAAGCCTTTCCTCTCTCAAAATGAAATTCTTCTCTTAAAGTTAAACTTTGTGATTTTGTGTGTGTGTAAGATCCATTGAAAGTGGCCAACACGCACTTTACTCTACCAATAAAAAGCAATTGAAAATAGAGTTCAAAGAAAAGTTGAAATTATTCACATATGCAACTATTTTTATACTAAAATACAAGCAAGTTGACATCACATGAACCGTCTTACGATTAAAAATCACAAATAATTGGCCTATAATTCGTGGGAAAATAATAATTTGAAGAGTATAATTAAATTTGCAGTTAGTCATCTATCAAATAGTTTTACATTTATTTAACGGTTGATTATATAGAGTACCTAATAATACATTTGGAGTAGTTGATTATTACATATTAAGTAAGTGTTATTTCATGTAATCTCGTAGTTAATTATCTTTCAAAAACCATATTTACAAGAATTTGTAAAAACTTGCCATTCTATAATTAAAAAATGAACAACTATTGTCAGAAATGAATAGAGCTCATATTACGTCTAGGTTCATCCAACTCAAACTTGATGAATTTTCTCGATCAATTACCCATAACATAAGCATGTTTAGAGAAGAATTAAGAGATTGAATTGGTCTTCTATAGTTAGTTATTTTATTTTATTTTTAGCAAAGATTATTCAATAAACATACTTATCCATTCCTAATTATTTGATTGCATGCATAATATATTGTTTACCAAACAATTAGTGAACTCCAAACTACTATTCAATGATCATCACGAAGTCGGTTATACAGCTCTTTTGTTTTTAAAAAAATAGAGTAGTGTTATGTATCAATGGCTGACACAACTAACGTGATAAATAAAAGTCGTGGGAATTAAGTAGACGAATGAGTTATAAAAGCTATCCAGATGACAAATGAGAAAAAGAGGATTTGAAAATGAAATTTATCTTATAAAAACCATAAATACGTATTAATCAGTAATCACTAGCCACACACTAATACTCTAGCTATCCGCTATATAATGATGTTATAGTTTCTACTTTTTACGTTTGCAATTCATATTTTGTATCATTATATCTCAAATTATACATTAGCAAAAGTTATAAAATTTTGATATTGGTAAAGTATTCAATGAAACGAATCAAACAATACCCCACGTGATTATGTTTTTCTGATGTATCAACAAAACGAATCAAAAAAGACTTCACATGAATATATATTTTTTTCTTTATGTATTGGAAATAATTTAGAAAATTCTCTTCAATTATAAATAGTGTCAAAATTCTAAATTGTAATATATTTTTATTATATTATAGAAAGGGGGAGTAAAACCCAAGAAAACTCTATAAAAAGAAAACTCCCTCCATTTCACTAAAAATGTTTAATTATTGTAGACACACTTGTAGATATTGAAGTATAGAACGAGTTCGCAAATTGAGTCAACTTAACCATTTTGTACTTTATTTGAGTTATAAAACTGTATAAGTTCTTTCTTTTTTTTTTTCTCCCAAAAAAAGTTCTTTTTTACTTTTTGCATTTGAATTTTAGAAGAGAAAGTTGTTTAGAGCAACTCCAATGGTGGAAAAATGAATCGGCTCACAAAAAAGAAGAAGCATGTGAGCATGTAGCCCACCATTGATACAACAATGACATAAGCAACTGGGCTACGTACCTCAAAAACAATATAGCCCAAATAAATAAATTATTTAAATTAAATAGTATAGGGAGCTACAAAGTATTGTAGCCCACCAATGTGAAAATTTATAGTTTTAATCAATTTTAGTTAGAAATTTGATGTGGCAAACTTAGCCACAACATCTTGTACCTTACCATTAGAGTTGCTCTTAGCAATCTATCTATACCCATTATTTAAAAAGGAAGACTATAGATTATTAGATGACACGTATCATCCCATCTTTCCTCCATTAATATATATATATTTTTTAAATGTTTCCCTTTGTTATTTGTTATACGAATTATTTTATTGCTTTAACATCCCACTTCATCATTCAATTCATATAACCTCTTCCAGCCCATCTCTCTCCTTAACAGTCGATATTAATCCACCATCTAATTTGTATATTTTTTCAACTTTCAACTCACTTATATCCCAAACCCTCAACAAAATTAGCACTTTAAAATACAATACAGCTTGACAGGCACTATATAATGAACGGACTCAGAAACTAATTAATATTAATAAACATGAGTATTAAATAGTAAAAGTAAATGGAACAGATTAATATTAATAAAGTTAAATACAAATAAAGTAGATAATATTTTGGTCACAACCGAAACGGAATAAAGGAAAAGGATGAACATAAAATAAATGCACCTAAATTAAACATGATAAAAAAAAAAACAGGAAAGTATTAACATAAAAATATAAGGTGAAATACAGATTTGTAAATAGTTTAAAAATCAGAGTGAAATAACTACGGAATATTAATTCAATAAAATCAGATTTCTTGAATAAAATCGAACCCAGCAAATAGGAATTGTAGAGTACGGACTAGTATTTATAGTCTGCCTATTTTTGTGAATTCTAACTTTAGCTATTCATGTTTACCAAATTAACACGGGCGAACCCTAAAAATGTTCTCCCACATCCATTAATTGCCGTCGCAAAATAAAAATAAAAATAAAAATAAAATTCAATTATAAAAAAAGTTTTGCAGCGACAACGAAAGCAAGAATAATTAATTAGCATACATTTGACATTAATAAAGATTTCAGCTTTCAAAAGTGTACATCATAATTCATATTATAACTCTATATAATATATGTAGAGAAGGTTGTTTTTCATAGGCCGCAGGAATGACATTGTTAAACAAACTCAATAGGTTATCGTATTCATATTAATTAGATTTTTGAAGAACCAAATTAAATATATATAAAATTAAATGACGGAGAATAAGAAAAAAAACTTACTTGGATTAAGGATGCAAGGGATTGCCGCCTGTGTGATTAGTTTCAGCACTCACAATCTGACGTTGACGTCGGAAATTCAAGTTTTTTTGGATTAATAATCTCAAACTTTGTAAACAGAACAAGGGAACAAATCGACTTTTACTAATTTTGGGCACCTAATTATGATAATTAATTTAATTGTTAACCTTTACGCTCAGTGATGACTGATAAGTGATAAGCGATAATTAAGCGCTAATAAAATAAGAGTAGTGAATGGATATCAACACTTTTTTTTTTTTTGGTGTTAAAGATATCAACTAATTTGATTGGCTAAAATCTTGGATTTATCTAATTAATTACAAATCTAATTTTGTTCAAACACAAAAACTTATCTAAGTCGGGTGTATAATACGAGTAAATATTATAAGTTGGGTGTGAAGTTATCCTACAAATACATACAGAGTACCCCGTAGTAGTTTAATTTTATTTGTGTGCAAATGAGTCATGTGGTCAATATAAATTACAATTTTTTTTTTTTGGTTCTACTACGAGGAGTTCCCACCGCCTTAGGCGAGTGAATTACAATTGGAAGAAGGGATTCGAAACCCTGACCTATATCTGCTATATATCATACACAAACTTCATTCTTAATCAAAACAAATACTTCATTTAGGCCAATACTCCCTCCGTCCTTAATACTCGCACCGTTTTGACTGGACACACATGCCGATGCACAACTTTGACCACCAATATCTTTAACTACATATTATAAAAACTTATAAAAATTTTAATATTTTGAAAATATATATTAAGATGAAGCCAACACTATATTATATACTAACATTTTTTTTATATACTAGAAATAAAATAGGGTCAAAGTGAATTATGTGAATAGTGCAAAAAGTCAAAACGGCGCGAGTATTAAGGGACAGAGGGAGTATAATAAACTTACCTCAGTACTAGTTAAAATTTACTCTAGTATAGGCCAATATAATACGAAGTAAATTTATTTTACACATGAGTAAGTGGTAACACAAAAAAACTTTTATTAGGGTGAGTTTATCCCAAATTTTAAGGTAAGTCTCGGGATAATGTGATAAAAGACTACAACAAGTGTTGGAGTGAGTTTGAAAATCGAAGACTCACTCGAGACTCTACATTTTCTCCAACCAAATCAAATTATACCATATCATCATATTTTATCCTATTATCTTTTTTAGGAGCTAATTGAGTCTGATGCCCGTCTGGAGATAAGGTGTAAAAATAAGGTAAGTTTTGCGTGAGTCTGAATAATGAGAAACCTGATGTGACGAGTATGAAGATTGCAGTTGAGTCTGAAGGATAAGCTCACCCATTTGAATTCATTAGCCCTAAAATTTTAGTATACCCTTAGTCATCCCATCAAAACAACCCACTTACATCACTGTGAAAATTTATATATATATATGGTAGTATAAAAATTATGCGAAGGTCGTCGAATAGAGACGACATAAAATATAGCTTTAATCCGAGCCGTTAGATTATATGATTAAATCCTAGCCATTCATCCTATAATATTGTTTTAAGGGTCCTGTTTATTTATGGGAAAACGAGAGAGACTTATTTATTTCCTTTGAAACCTTTATTAATTATAAATTGCATATTCTCCCTCTTCCCTTAAATACAGTAATTAATAATAGTTCTTTAGCTAAATAAAAAAAAATGTAAAACCTCGTTCGATAATAAACTTGATTCGCGAGATAGTCATTAATGGACAAATCCAATCTCCATCAATTGAGAGATGTCTCATAACATCTAAATGTAAACAAAAATTAATCTACAGTGATATACATGAAGTCATCAACATTATTTCGGATTATTGATAATTAATTCGTCTAGTTGAGATTGTCAACAATTTACTCTAACAACCGTGGACTTAAAGTGAATGATTTACTCTAACAAGCCTTTTAAATACATAATGACGACGTTGGAGGAACAATCCGCATCTCTAGTTTAAGTCAATAGGTGCTTTACCAATTACCACCATAGGATGATAGGACTGTTGATGAATTAAAGTGATCGTTTTTGTCAGGGAAGCGCCTCCACAGTCCACACCATTGTATTTGTGGATAGACACCGTCGTAAATATGATCAAAGTTTTCCTCTACCTCACTGCAGACTGCAGACTGCAGACTGCAGAGTGCAGACTAGACAAACAAGCGGTTTCGTTGCTGGACTTTAACCCTCCGGGCCTCACCCCAACACTCGTGAGTCGTGACCATCTTTCTCTATTATGTAAATCTATTTTATCAATGAAGAAGATGTTGCATATTATTAATGAATAATGATACAAAACTATTTTGCATATTATCTATTTTATCAATGAAGATGTTGCATATTATCATTTTTATAGTTACGCGAGTTTGTCAAAGACTCATTTCAAAACTCTCACAAGACTAGGGATAAAGTCTTCCTTATGCAATTGGAAGTTTATTTCGCTGACTAAAATCCGAATACAGAAGTACTCCGTATATCATACCATCGACCAATATTGACAACAGAACATATAAACAGGAGCTAGTAGAAGCTAGAAAGCTATTCCAAGAGGTCAAACATCAGCTACTCAAAAGAAGAAAGGTACTACTCCGAACAGACTACGCCAAATATATCCAAACTATTTGCCATGTACACTGCAGGAAAATTGCATGAGCTCCAAACACCAGCCTTCATCGCCGATTAGTGTTGCCCACTCTAGGCTTCCCTTTCACCTCAGCCTCCTACAACATACAAACACGATTCCCAAATTAAATAAACTTCTTAAATATATGAACTAAGATAGAAACATAAAACAAGTGATTGGAATAGACCCCATACCTGTGGTAAGTGTAAAAATATGTAGGACTTTGCAGTTGCTGGGTTATGGTTCTCGGCACCTTTACTCCAGTCATAACATGACTACAACAGGATATGAAACAGACTCAGTGAATGTAGACTAGAAATATAGATTTTTACCCAGCATGCTTACATTTGACAAAGTGCATTTGGATTGATAAAAGTACATGAAATTGGATTTATAGCGATTAGATGTATGCAGATTACAGCAAACTAGGACATACCGAGTATGCAAATATGGATCCATCATTGTTGAAGGCACTGCAAGATATTGGTTGATTGCATCTCGACATCGCCTAACAATCACATAATATATGTTCAATAAGTTGCACAAAGGACCAGTAATCAAAGGAGGTAAAAATAACATCCAAAACATGACCGAGCACGTAGAATTCTTAGATACCTTCAGTCTCTGTTTACTGTCCTTATCCCAAAAATTAAAAGCACCATCAGATCCTGCAGTTGCAAAGGTGCCATGTGCCTGGCAAGAAAATGTAATTCAGAGAGAGGTTAAATGTTTAGAACAGTTCATATCATTTGCTAGCTCTACAACTCATCACCTCAAGTAACCGTATCCAATCCTCAACAATTTGACACGGGTACGGATACACGGCACTTGATTACGAACCAAAACACAATAAACTTTCTACAAGATAGCCGAGTCTGACACTAGGACTGTTAGACACGTAATTATGTCTGACATAAATCCCTTTGTCCGAGTAACATAGACCCAAACCCTTACTGCTTCTAGGCCAGGCCAGGCCAGGAAAGCTGCCTATTAGCTTATCCTCCAGCTGTTTACAGGCACACAGTTGGAAGCCAAGCTAAAAAAATCATAACTTATACTGTTACACAGCAATTTCCCTTAGTCCCTTGCTAACAAAGAAAACAAAGGAAATGGGTCTTTTCAAAAAGCAAGCAAGTTATGTTACTCAATGCATAATTAGTTTACTCGAGAACAGAAACAAAAGGATGTAACTTACAGGGTGGAAGTTCAAAGAGTTGACAGAATAAATGTCATTGTTGTCTCTATGACATTTGAAAGTGAAATTTTTGGTTTGTTGCGCATCATCCAGATGATGAACTCCAACTCGTCCCTCGATTGATCCAATCTGGGAATTAAGAGGATAAGATTAAACAGATGTACCAGGAATTCAGGATAGCAAACATAGCATAGAAGATAAGATAGAATTAGCTCAATCTCTATAGAAGAAAGGTGTTCCAAGAAAAATGACAAGAATCACTTAACATTACAAGTCCGTAACATACTACACACAATAACAAACAAGAAAGGAGTAGCAGAGAAAAGTTGGTCCTGAATAATCAGACAGAAGCAGAACTTCCAATGATTGAGCTCTGGTAGCTTAAGGGAAAATACGACAGCTGACAGGCTTGTAGACAGCAAGAAATAAAGAAAATTCCGTCAATGTGGAAAATAGATAGAAGCAGAAAAGCTAAATCTTGATTCACTAGAACTTTCACAAATAGTAATCTTTTGTTTTCATAAAAGAGATTAATGATCACCACCTTTCAACATATCATGTCTGATAGAGTTGGCCTTCATAAATGGGGCCGCATATTAACAATAGATGCAATCCCGCATAAACTAGAAACCACTAAAATCTCCCTATTGCACGACTTACAAGTGGCACAGAAAATTAGTGTACTTGCTGAGATAAAGTTACACATCATACCATTACAAACACATAAACTGTCATTAGGAAGGAAAATCTCAAGTTTTTAACAACCCTTGATAGTAATGATCAACTGAGAATCAGGATCAGAAGAATGCAACAGGAGCAACATAAGAGCGCTATTTTTTTAAATGAAAGACAAAACGATAGACAAATGTTGAACTTCATCTTTGCATTTAGGAAGATATAAAACAATATACAATGGTGCTAACATAGGAAGATGAGAGATCCAGAAAGAAGATAAGTCCTCTGAGAAATGTTGTCATACATGAGGTTTTTTTTAATAACAGTGTTATACATGAACTTGAAAAGAAAGAATTTGCTTCATTAGCATTTCCAAAGTTATAGAAAGACAAAAGTTAGTAACATTCGGAAACCTTTCAATAGTTTGGCATACATTGAGAAATGTAAGAACTTAGAAACACTCAAGTAACTCTATAGGTGAAGCTGCCAAGAATGTCAAGCCCCTTTCCTTAAGAGTTATGAGTTCTCTGCAGCAACTACTGTGTTTTTTTCCCCAATCAAGTGGAGCATTTATTTAGTCTATCAAGTGTTTTGCTGTTTTGGATAATGAACTCTGCTTCAGACAAGAAATAAGTATCAAACATCAAATAGAGCATTTTAGTAACCTGTTAGTTTTATCAATTATTATACCTTTAAGTTAAATTTCATTACAACTACCCATTGGAGTCAAGCAAATATCATTCTCCCTAAAAATAAGCAAAAGGGGTTAACTCTTACCAAAAATCCTTGCTTATCAGGAAATGCAGCAAGACACCTTGTCTGGTATTTAAGTGGAGACATTATCCTTTTGAATTCAGCCTGTCGTTGGGAAATGCAAATGACTATGTATTAAATTCAAAACTCAAAAAACCAAAATAGGCTGGTTGAGCTTATTCTCAAGAAAGAGAATGAAAAGAAATAAGCAACCACAGCAAGTCTACAGAATAGTCAGGTTAAATTGAGCTTTCTACGGCTTTAAGAAAGCCCCAGTTTCAGCCAGGTTCAGTAAAAATCTAAAAAATCAATTAGCTATTTTAGTATCGAACAAAATCATGATAAAGGTACAAATAGCAAAAGAATTTCATCACTGTTTCTTGTTACTTTATTTAATTTTTTGAACCATTAAGAAAAGAGATTAGTGACTAAACTGAAGTTTGGTGAAGGACAGGAAACAACTGTAAAAGAGAACGGATATACATCTCTCAAAAGATATATGTTACCTGAGGGTTCTGCAAATTGAACACTACGATATTTCTATCCGCTGTTCCAACAACCATAAGAGGATGTCTCACAGTCAATGAAAAGCAGCGCTCTGGGAGTTGTTGGGTGTGAACCGGATTTTGCTGCCTTAAGTCCCAGTACCTGAAAATAAGTTGATTTAGCTGATGAACTACATTTTGGTTTACATAAATATTTCAATGAAACTGAAGATACTCCCCTATCATCTTTTGGTTTACATTAGAAAACAAATATCACAGTAATGACTTATGAGCTAGTAGTATACAAAGCTTTCATTCAGAAATGGGTTCAAAATCCAAAACACAAACATTGGAGTTCTAGCTTCATCAAGTGCTAAGAAAACTATGTCCATATAACCACCAATAGAGTCATTTCTTCGTTTAGCTCCAACTACATTATGTAATTTGGATTTCATCCCATAACTGTATAATTCATGCAAATAGATTATGCGTGAAGAGCATGCAAAATTGCAAATAGAGTATGCATGAAAAGGCAGTCCATGTCAAAGCGAGAGAAAAAAGTTAAATAAAGAGTCTCCGAACTTTGACTCTCTTACTTTTACTTCTTGAGTATTTTTTTATATGCTATTTTGAAATGTACTTATTTTATTTATTTTAAACTTTACTTATTTTTATTATCCCTTATAATAATTTTTTTTGTATTATATATATATATATATATATATTCCTCTTATCTTACTTTCATTAATTCCACTTTTTCCCTCTTCCTTGTTTATTCTTTTAACTTCCCGCTCCTTTCTGGTTTGATTGGTCACAATGACGATCTCCTATGACGATTCATGTTAGCCGACCCCAAATCATTTTGGGATTAAGGCTTTGTTGTTGTTGTTGTAAAGAGTCTCCGGACAGCATTAACCAAGCTTAGCTTTGTGCTTCTTTCTCCATAGTACATAAAAGAGAAAATAGAAATCTAACTCAGTACTCACCTAAGAGTTTTGTCCCAGCTCCCAGTAACCAAAACATTCATCTCAGGAATCCAGGCCATATCTTTAATAGGCGCATCATGCATAGCCACAGTAACAGGTTGCCCACCAGACAACAAAGGCCACATCTTCACCTGTTTGTCACAGCCTCCTGAAAACACAGTTGTTCCATCATCCTTCCAAGCGGAGCATAAAACCTGCAACAAAGATAATGATTTTACTGACAACTGACGTCCCATGCAAAAGGGAAACTAACAGATAACACAATCATCTTTCGTGATTTTCAGTCTGACGGATTGACGAATTATTTACCGGCTGATCATGAGATATAGCTGCTTTCGGTGCACTGTGAATGTTAGTTCCACTTTGCATTATCTCCCAACAGCGTACCTACATAGAAAAAGAGACAAAATGCAAGGTGAAGGGATTAGTGGTAAACTGGTAATTTCAAGTCAACATTCTCTAAGCAGCAAACCACCCAGATAAAAGACCAATGCACAATCAGATACTTTACACACCATTTGTAATCTTCATTCTTTACAATTAATTTAATAAATATAATTTCTCACATCTCACTAGCTTTCTTCAGAATAGAGGTTATTTCAAACAACATGTTCTATCACTTTGTTGTCATGTATGAATCACGACTGGAATTGGATTAAGACAGAAGTCACAGCGCAATTCCATATCATCAAAAGAACACAAAATCTTCAATTAGTTCTTTATCCACAACAGTTATAAAATGATAGCAATGGAGAGACTCTTCCATCAGAGAAACATTCAAGCACACAGAATTATTGGACCCAACAAATTATGACATTGTCTATTTAACCACTACGTATTATCCAGCACCTTTTACAGGTTTACGTCGTGCAAATAACTTAACCCTAGCTAAATATAGTTCTGCAAGTATTGGAGATGTCGGTCAGAAGAGTCATTTAATACATTCCTGAAGTAGAATAGAAACTTAAGTATATATCAATGTCTTTTCTTCCAAATTTCGAAAAAAAAAGAGAGTAGAGGATGTTAACCCATCAATGTATTCAATTTGAGCATATGTTCCATTTTTCAATTGTCCTAAAATTCTTCATAAGGTTTGGGCACTCTATGTGGGACATCAAATCATGGAGAATGAGACCAGTGTTAATCTAGATTTCTAAGTGACAAACAAAGCTACTTTATCGAAAACTAGGCACTCATCAGTTAAGCGGAAACTCAATAAAATTTAAGTACTGATGGCCTGAAACTTATCATCAGTATTCAGTAGTGCTGATTGATTAACACTGATACATGTCAATATACCGTACATCTATAAACTAGGCACTCATCAGTTAATTTACCAACTTATTGAATCATAATATATTAATATTTGATCAGTAATTCAGTACTAATGAAAAACCTCAGCAAGCTACTAGAGTTTGCATACTAGTTTTCATCTAGCGACTCGCATATACAAGTAGGAAAAAACTACATGGCTACATCAGCTTACAGTCATAAACCCAATCTTTTCGACTACACACTTACAATTACAACAACGGGAATGTACTCGTCACCAAACTCAAACCAAAACCACACTAATTATTGCGAAAATTCGCCCATTACGAATCATAAGGCAGTACACTATTAACCTTCTTCAATTAATCAATTGCTACATAAAACAAAGCAACCCAAGAAAAGATTGCAACAACAATGTAATGAAACAGCAAGTCACAGCATTAAATTATTGAACAAATTATGTAGCAAAAACGTAAAATAATGTAACCATGTGACTATAACGCAAAAGAGACGAACCTGATTATCCCATGAAGTTGCAATAAGATGATTAGCCTTGGGACTAAAATGAAGGCTTGACACAGAATCAGTTGGTGGTTGAGGCACCTGGAGTTCATAATTTAACCCAAATTTTCATCATTATTTTTTTTTACCCAAAAAATATTGTAATTCAGTATTTCAACAATCAGGATGATGAAGACAAAAAAAAATTTGAAAATTACCTCATATGACTTATTTGGATTTGTATTTTGACCCAAATTCGTAAGAGATGTAAAATTCGACATTAGAGCTGAAGAAAACAAACAATTGAACAAAGTATCAAAGAGGGTTAGTCAAACTTAATCAAATTTACAGACAATAATAGAGAATAAATTAAGGAGAAATATAGTCACCTGAATTGATAAAGAAGTATCAAAAGTATGAAGAGAGAAGAAAAAGGGGTAGAATTTAGGAGAAATTTGCAGAAAAGGGGAGTTTGGGGGGTTTTATTTGGGAAGTGAAGACATGAGTTAGCGTTGGATGAACGCCGTGGAGGGAAACCGAATAACTGTTTTTTTTACCGCAAAAATGACGAAATATTAGTAGGATTATTACTCCGTGTTAAATTTTAAAAGTAAATTTATTGAACATATTGACTTGAAATTTATTTTACGGATATTTCATAAAATACCCGAGTTTTGAAGTAATTCACCAAATGTCCATCAAGTTCCAATAATTCACCAAATACCCTCGACAATTGACTTAATGTCCAAAATACCCTTATTGACAACGGTCCGTTAGTCCGCCGTTAGCCTAGTTTCATAATTCACCAAATGCCCCTTTTTTAAATTTATTTCACCAAATACCCCAAACTTAAAAATAGTTATTCTGATGTTCCAATGGCTAGTTTTTTCATTTGAAAAGTAGTTGTTGGTCTTGCTTGGCTATAAAAACCCATTTTCTGAATGTTTCTTGTAATTTAGATATTGTTTTGCTTTGCTTTGCTGATTTTATTAGATTTGTGTTATGAGTTTTGTTTCAAAATCATCATCCACACACAATGAGTCCACATATATTAGAGTACCTAACCAATTTTGCTAATGTGGTAGGAAATTTGTCATCTGAAGCTCTGATACAACACTCAATCCACAAAGGTTGTACTACAAGTGTGATCCTTGCAACAATCTGAGATGGTGCAAGGGAGTAGTTGAGCAAGAAAACAGGGGGCAGCAACATGAAGGACAATACAGGGGAAGCTTAGACGAAGCAGAAAGTACTGAAAACAGGGGAAATAGTAAGATGCAATATGACTGGAAGCAAATGAAGAAAAAGTTGATACTGTAATGTCAATACAAGGCATCTTACTTTGATTTTGAAATGAAGAAAGGCTAATCCTATTTATGTCATGGTTTGGGATGGACAGGCAGAACTTATGACTCAGGAGAGCACGCAAGTACTTTTAGCAAAATAAAGTTAAGGACTTCAGAGAACTCTTAGCGAAGAAATTGGGAGGCAACCAACATGTGAAAGAAGTCTGAGGGCAGATTCTTATTATTGGTATAGAGTTGGATGACACAAGTTGGTCCGCTAGTTGATGCTTGTCGAAATTCAGGAATGTTAAATTGTTAATATTAACTGTTGGAAAAGAAAAATTAGTGAGATTGGTTCCTCCACTGACCATATTAGAACAGGAGCTCAAAACAGGTTATGAGATTCTCCTCAAGTGTTTCCCGTCCCTGGGTTGAAGCAGTTGGGTTGAATTTGTGTACGAGAGTCGATGCTTGTCAAATTTCCTTGTGACATCAATAGATCCAAAGCTCATAATTGGCATCGTAGTTGTAAATCAGGAATAAGTTTTCCTACTAGCTTCTCTTTGGATTATGCCTTGGGTTTAATGTACAAATTGTCATTTCAAGATATCCCACTCGTTAATCCGAACATTGATTTTCTTTGATGCTTGGATTCTTTTCATAAGTATCTTTCTCCCTTATTGTTAGGCTTAGTTTGTTATTTTGATACCTATAAATTGCGTAGCTTTGTATTGAGTGGAACACACATGCTGTAATACCCCATATTTACGGGTATTTTATAATAAATTATTTTGGTAAATTAAGATAATTTTACAATTAAAAATAAAATTTTAATGAGTTTTAACTACAAATATATTTTCAGATTTATTTTATTTATAAATATACTAAAATTAAGTCTCCAAGTCAAACCCTAATACCCTAAGTTATATATAATCTCAAACCCTTAAAACCTCCCGTGTTGCTGTACTCTCGAAGAAAAAAAAAACCTAATCTCCATCTCCCTCAAACCTTGCCTGCCGCCATCACTGCCTCACCCTCATCATATCCAGTTCTTGTAAGTTAATTCTTTTTATTCCCTTCACTCGATTTGTACGGTTGATTGTAGAATTTAAAAAGGAAAAGAAACCATGTACGAGCCACCTGATTCTAAGTCCTTGATAATTGTTGACACCTGCATATAATTTTAGGATCTTAATCATTGTATACTAGGTCATCATTGCTTAAAAATATTAAATTTATGTTTTGTTTCCAAAGAAAATCAAGTAACCGTTTTGGAATTTTCCTACATGATTATGAACAGTAGAAGAGTAGTAGTATAGGATATGCAGATTAGTACTCCTTCGTCGGCATTAACTTAAGGCCGTTTACGCATTAACTTAAGGAGACTACTAGTTTGAGTACGCGCGCGCTCAAGGTAACTTTCAATATTCATCATCTTTAGATCCTGCTAGTAAAAATATTTTTTTGGACATATCTATGTGTTATTATGAGATAGAGAGATTAAGTGTTTTGTATGTAAACTATGTGATTTGAGTTTATAGGCATGTATAAAGTTAGTAATATTATGTAAATCTTATTTATACTACTACCATTATTTTATGAAACAACTACTTTTGTTTATAATTTACGAAGTGGAGTATGTATTGGATAGAGTTGGGAACTAGTATTGGATTGTGATTATTAAGCGTTAATGACTACGTGAGCACAATGCATTAAACTATGAAATTTCGAGTTGCATCATTGGAGTAACCTGATGTCATTTGTGATAATAACGAACTAAGGTTGCGTAATTTGATATTCTGGGGTTTGTACGTATGACTACTGTATGCGCTTCAACATTATTAAAATATTAATTATGCAAAGTGTAATTTTAGAGGGAAAAGCCCGTAAGGGTTAGGAACAAGTTGCCCTTCTAGATGTTGTTTTATGGGCCCACTTTAGTGGAGATCCGATAGGCTTCTAGTAGGTTTCTATTATTCTGCAATGAACTTTCTGCTTAGTTTTCCTCCTAATTCTATTGGTGCACGGTCGCGGAGACCCATAGTTAATTAGTGAGGGGTGTGCACACTAGGGACATTCTGTACTCATCTTACTTTGGCCATTCTCGAGGGTTACGCGCGACCCTTAGCGTTATCTTTCCCTCACTTAATTAATATTGATCTTATGTGATAAGTTTAATAATGGAATTATTAAATTGATACTTGTTTAATTATTTACTTTACGTACTCAAAACGTTTTTCAAACTAAAATTATTTATTTTACGGGATGGAGTTGGAATTACTCAGTTTGATTTTTGGGAGTTTGTCTCTCTTGTCTCTTTTCTATTTATTTTTGCAGGTTGGTAAAGGTACTTGGCTATGAGTGAGGAGACGCTTAGAATAACCACTTAGTCAAGAGACAATTTCTATTTAAGTTTAAGTTGAACTTTGTTATTATTTATTGAGAATTGGTTGTATTACTTTTATGGGCCACCTTTTAGACCACTTAGTTAATTTTGACTTTAATGGTTTTAAATTGTTTTGTTGCTTTGCATTTATTTTCTATGGATAATAAATGTAGCAGTGACACTCCCAAGGTTTGGACGATGGTTTTTATAAAATAAAAACAGGGTTTTTGATTATATAAAAGGTCCAAATTTTGGGGGTGTTACACATGCAATCAACATTATTATTTTCTCTTCTTACTACGTTTGTTCATAATTAGCCTTTAGATATTATCACGACTTTAGTGGATCAAGAAGGCATAAGCAAACAATAAGCAACAATTACTTTTCAAACAAAAAAACTAGCCGTTGGAATATCAGAATAACTATTTTTAAGTTTGGGGCATTTGGTGAAATAAGTTTAATAATAGGGGTATTTGGTGAATAAATTTTAAAAAGGGGCATTTGGTGAATTATGAAACTAGGCTAACGGCGGACTAACGGACCGTTATCAGTAAGGGTATCTTGGGCATTAAGTCAATTGTCAGGGGTATTTGGTGAATTATTAGAACTTGATGGACATTTGGTGAATTACTTCAAAACTCGATGGTATTTCATGAAATATCCGTATTTTAGTTGGTGAACTAGATTTGTCTTTGATATACAAGAGTACGGTTTAGCTTATCACACACCATAAAATTACCCAATCTCTTGACGACTATTAAACAAATCGAACAATTCAGGAATCAACGCAAATCTTTGAGTTCTTCGGTTACTTACTTTGTCCAGTGTCAAAAAAATACACAAAACTTTGTCTTTCATATGAATTATCCTATAATCATCCGAATTTACTCCAAACACTCTGAAGGCATCCAAATAACATAAAATCACCTGAAATATTAAGAAAAACGCAATGTTGAAAAAAAAAATAAAAAAATGTAACCCTATACAGATTTAATGGGATGGATGTCTACAATTCATACTTCAAATATAGTATGTGAATCATTTATTAACGAATTAATTATTTTTTTTTTTTTAAAAAGCATACGGTTAGCTACAGCCTACAGTAGCTGACACTCTGCCAGGTTTATTGCACAATTAATGAATTAATTTACTTAATTTTAGAAGCGTACGGTTAGCTACAGGAGCTCACAGGTATACAATATATTGTTCACCCATTTTTTAAGGGGGTTGTTATTCAACGCCCTACAAATACACCAAAACGCCCTATTTGTCACTAATCTTTTCTGTTTTACCCTTACTCATTTACCATATTCTTTTCACTATTTTTTTTAATCTTACCTCTCTATATTCTTTTACCATCTCTCTCACCCAATGACCCAACCAAACCACCCACCACAACTTCACCGGTAATCACCGGCGCCACCACAGTTCACGGAGCCCCTCGGAGTCCGACGAATTTATGCGTTTTCGAGCAATGTGTTCGACCTCCCTCGGCCGATGAACTGTTCTTCGCTCATATACATCCCAATTACATTGATGTAACCCCTTTCTCTCTCTTGGACATGCTTGATTCTTCAAATTTTGAGTTTAAATTTCTTCAATCTTGTATGTAGGAGAAAAATCACAATATCTCGCATGGCTGAAGACGATAGTCGTAGAACAACTATGGTTCACGAGGTAATGGCAGTGTGTGAAATTTGTACGTTTTCGGGGAAATAGGGCAAGACTACATCTAAATGAATGTAGCCCATGGGCTTGACTGAAATCGTCTCAGTGTAGCCCATGGGGTAGACTAATACATTCCTAGTGAAGCTCATGGGACAGACTCACATTGGATTAGTGTAGCCCATGGAGTGAATCTGAAATTTACCTAGGAAATACCAGGGGCTAGACTAGACTGAGGTTACTCCAGTCTATGCCATTGACCTCAACCTTATTTCTATTATTATTACAACTACACCAACAATACAAACGGGACTAGCCAAAAACCTAGTTAGGCCCTAAGGGAAGACTAAGGTAAATTGAGTCTTAACCATTGACAGGACTAGGTCTAACAGAGTCTAACCTACGGACAAGACAAGACCATCTCTAGTCTTATTCTTGCCAAAAACCAGTAAGGTCCCAAGGGAAGACTAGCTTTAGTTGAGTCGAAACATTGAACAGACTACATCTAACATAGTCTTACCCTAGGGCAAGACTAGATCAACTATAGTCTCATTCTCGTTCTTCACCATTGCTGAATTTTACAGATTCAAACCAACCATGGGAAGAACTGTACCTTTGGGGCTTTGACAACCACACCTTTTCGACGCCTATCCAAGTATTTGATTCATTCCAACAAATACGAAAGAACCCTTCACCATATGAATCCAATTTCAGAAATTGGGATGGAGCGGTGGTTGGCGGTGGTTGGAACCGTTTAATTCAAATACCTTCGACATATAGTCCGCGGAGGTAGGAACGAGCAACGAACTTCAATTGTAATGGTTAGATCTTTGAAGAAGAGAGAACATGAGCAAGCAAGGGAACTTCGAAGGGCAGCGCCGATGGAGGACGGTGGACAATAACGGTGGTGTCGGATTAACAGTGAAGGTGAGGAGAGAGAGTGAAAGGAGAGAGAAAATTATAGATGAGGAGAGAGTCAGTAAATGAGGTAAAGGGGCAGGTAATTGGGAAATAATCTAGTAAGGGTATAATGGGAAGTTCATGATAAATTAGGGCGTTTTTGTTTATTCATCGGGCGCTGTATAACAAATCACTTTTTTAATCTCCATCGCCAAGAATTAGGCAATCAGTAAAAAGAACTGTCATTTCATATTTCATAACACTGTTAAATAAACTTACCCGGGAACATTAAAACAGAAAGCATTTATAAGGACGGTATAGCCGTATCGGAGGCGGTAATCTGGTAGGTGGCAACAGAATAAATTTACTTGCCTATCACTTGAACGACGAACTCAAAAAAAATGCCATTTACAGTAATCGTAATGATACAACTATACAAAAACTTCCGATCTCAGCTTCAATATTCACTAAAATCTGAACAAGATTGGGCCCACATAAAAATGAGGAAAAAGGCAAAAAAGAAAAGAAACTATACAAACCTATACAGAGAAATTCTTCCACAGAAACCATAGGACTCTTCTATTGTTTTTTCTTTAATTATTGGTACAGGTCCTGCCTTCCATTTGACATAGATGGAGGTGACCTTGCTATGGAAGGTTGTGACGGCGGTGCAGTTAGGGCATACGTCATTCTCGAAGAATCGCTCTCAATTAGACCAGCAACACCAGCAGCAGCAGATTGGGCATTTGAAGGAAGAAAAAGGTCATGCCTTTGATCCTTGTAGGCACTCCATACCTGCAAAAAGAAGTGAAATGCTCAGCCTAAAATGACAAAACAGCTTCCAACTGCAAAAAAAAACCGGATACCTACTTCAGTCTCAGAAGTGGTACTCTATAAATTTGTCTATTCAGTATATGTTAATAATTACTTTAGAGAATGTAATGAAAAATGTATTTTCCCTAAAGTTCTAATGTGTGCACTTTCTCATACAAAAAGATAAGCTTTGGGTACAGTGGGTTAATAGTTATTAAAGGGAAGGATAACTCTGAGGTTAAGTGTTAGCGTAAATGTCCTGGATCATAGGAAAGTTTTTTACTGCAGGGAACTGGTCGCTACTGTTGGTGGCTACTGGCTAGAATATGGTTCAGAAGCATGACTCTTTATCAATTAAGAATGTATCAGCACCTTAGGGTTGTTTTCCCCAAAGTTCACTGGAGGAAAGTTGGGTGCAATGCCTAGAATCTTAGTGCATTTGCCAAAACTTTGTTCATAACCTGGCTTGCAATTTGGAATAGGCTTCTTAAAGCTGTAGGTTAAGTTCATTGAAGTTTTGGTATCTCCGTTTTTTCAGTGTGCTACAGCGCGTGACTGCGTGAGAGAGTTGAACGGTATTTCTTTCTGTGCCCTTATCGCGCAGAAGTCTGGAAAAAGGTGCTAACCATCCTAAAGTTGGGCTAGCAAGTGTGCCAAATTAAGAGGTACAGGTGGGCACAAGCTCTACCTTGTACAAATTTCTGAAAATGTCTAACAAGGAAATAGACTAGAGGATCAGCTATCAGGAGATGATCTCAAAAGCGTCCTGCAGAGCCTCTGACAGCCTTAGGACCTTAATGTTGATGTAAGGATTACGCATGTTCTTTTGAGTGATAAATATTATGACCAATTGAAACGTGCCACGTAGAGCTATTTACCGGTTTAGCAGATGGGTGATGACTGTTTTAAGAAGGAACCCCTTAATCCCTTATAGTTGGGACCGCTGTGAGTGAATAAAAGTTAGGACCTTTAAAAGCAAAATGATTATAGTTAGGAGCCCTTAGGACTGCGGCGTCAATTTTTCCTTTTTAACATCCAGTACACAGAAATAATCGAAATAAAGGAAGAAACAACTCCATTACGATTTAAGTGTTATGACCATTATGACTTGTTGGTTCCTGTAGATGGGTTGAGCAAGGTTTTTTAGTAATTTCCCGCAAGGCATTATAGCGTTGGCAGACAATGATGTAACATAATTTTCTTTGATAAAATACCCACCTTCCCGGTCTTCCTTTAAAAAAAAAAAGTCATACTCCCTCCTTTTTTGTTGTACCCATTTTCAGTTGTAAGAAAAAGTAAGAGAGATTAATAAATTAATACTCCGCTGATAGCAGTTAAGTAGGAGAGAGAGTGAAAACGTGTAATTATGATGGGAAAAGGGGTTCGATGGTAACAAATGATTGTCAAAAGTAGAATTAAGTAGAAATAGATAAAACAAAAAAAACACCACTTCAAATATTTAAGTGGGTACATAAAAAAAAAACAGAGACAATATGACTTTTAAATATTTAAGTGGCCATCTTTCAATGTACATGTGATTTAATAAGTCTCTATTCAATAAGACAATTCAACTTCATAATGGACAGTGTTTGAATCTAATATTCATTTGCTTGTATTTTGCTTATCTAAGGCTTTCTAAGACTTTTCTAATAGGTTTCAAAGCTTTAAATAAAATTATTATTGTTTCGGTCTATCCAGTGATCAATGCTAGTAAGAAAGCTTTAAATAGAATTATTATGTTTCGGTCTATCCAGTGAATTATTATGTTCCTTCCCTTAAGTTGTCTTGATTTCTTACTAGCGTTGTTGTAAGCCTTTAATGATATCGTGCTATCGCTTGTGTTAAAGCTCCAGACTCAACAAAGTCTCCCCGAACTGATACATTCTCCCCGTCGTCCCCGCTAGTGCCTGATACGCGTACACACAGTGCGCACCGTTCAACCCTCTGACCCTCGCTCTTTCAACAATAGGCAAGGGGTGCTTGTTTAAATCAAACACGTGCTTGTGCCCCTACGAACCCCGAGATACACTTTCCGAGTTTCCGCACAAGACTTGCGCCCTTGCCGCCAATTAGACAAGACTATGTCACACGATCTAATGTCAAAATATTCAGACCGTAACAGTTGGTATTAGAGTCAAGGTTCAAACCTAGGCATCAAGAGACCGGAGTGAGATAGACACAATCAAAGAAAGACTATCATGGATAGAGGGCAAGTCCGACTCGAGGAAATTGCGATTGCCAAGCGAAGGAAATCGAAAGACTCGATAATACGGTCGACGAGCTAATGTAAGAGAAAAAGGTGTTTCACAAACAACTTAACTTTGTTAACGTGGCACTAAACAAGTGCACCACACTGATGTGCTGAAGGAGGAGAATCCGGCAGAGGAGGTGCGATGAAAATCAAACTTCCACAGCTTCGAGATTATAGCGGCGCAAGATACTAAAAAAAGGGTCGATAATTTCCACTTCGACAAGGATGTAAAGGTGGATACTGCGACTATGCACTTGTCAGACACTGCGAACAGAGCACGATGTTATCGAAGCAGGAAAGACCAAGATAGATACATGGGAACTCAAAGATCAGTTTTACCCACAGTTCTCTCCATCTCCACCACCAGTGATGTTACAAGAGATCTGCCACAACCATACGCGATAATGTGAAAGAATACTCGGCTGACATGAATGAAAAAGAGGTCGTTGGATTTTGTTAACGAGCATGAAGAATGGACGTAACGTGAAATTCTGAAGGTAAAGGCTAACACCCTTTCGACCCCATGACCGTTGCTGAGCGACTAATGAACTACCAACGGAAGCGTCATAACTCAGAAGAAGAATCAAGGGGGACACCTACACGCTTGGATGAACCAACTCCAAGCCCACCTATGAGTGCAAGAAGTGATTCGCGGGTGTCGACCCAGGTTAGTCAAGGGAGTCAAGCAAGTGGTCATCACCTTCTCAGTCAACAAAAGAATCCAAAGTCGACACTCCCTCGTGAAACATTCATAGGCTTAACTATTTTCCATGTCGAGGCCCACACAAATGGTGGGAGGGCAAACACAAATGGGAGATCAACAACCACAGTCACGTTTATAGAAGATACCTTGAAATGGACCGAAGGATGGGTGTTGTCTCTCTCTCTCTCTCTCTCTCTATATATATATATATATATATATATATATATATATATATATATATCTATATATATATATATATATATATATATATATATATATATATATATAATGGAAAGAAGCCTCAAAGGAAGGAGAGCATTCCACATGTATGTAGACCTCGTAATGAATGGGAGGGAGGCTCGAACCATGGTGGACATCGGCGCCTCTCACAAGACTGGGGTTGATCCTCGCCAATTCGACAATACATTCCGGTAATGCGAGTGATGAAGCCACAGGTCAAGGCGACATGGGAAACCCCCTAGCACCAGAAGCACAACAATACGAGTGAGGGAGCGCAAGAAGAAGGCAACATGCCACCAGCACCCTCGCATCAGAATCAGAAACAAGATGACAACTCACGTCTAACCCACACCTAGCAAGAAACCAGAAACAAGTAATATGTAGATCCCTAAGAAGTATCAACTTCAAGAAGCAGCACTCAGCAAATCCCTCCAAAAGTTCACCCACAACCAAGACGAATCTAGCAATCGCAATCAACCAACGGCGCAATCGCAATCAACCAACGGCACACCGTTTCTTTTATCTATTGTAACTCTTATAAGTCGACGGGGTCGTCGACATCTTAAGTGGGGGAGGATCCAACATTAATTTCCTTGCATTTTGCTAATCTAAGGCTTTCTAGGACTATTCTAATAGGTTTTTAGGCTTGAATTATTATATTTCTGTTAATCTAGTAGGTAGTTTTTATATTAATTCTATAAACCTATGCACGGTATACAACAATACTTCCTACCTCTAAGTTGTCTTGCTTTCTTACTAGTGTTGTGGTAAGCCTTTATTGATATTATGTTATCGCTTGTGCTAGAGCTCCACAGAATTAACAAATTCTCTCGAACATATACATTCTCGTCGTCGGCCTGCTTATGCCTATTGTGCGCTCACAAGCGCTCCGATCAACCCTCTCGCCCTTGTTGCCAATAGGCAAGAGTGCCCGTCTTGAATCTGAATCAGTACCCGCTCGCACCCCTACAAGCTCCGAGATAAACTTTCCGCACAAGGCTTACGTCGTTGCTGCCAAGTAGGCAAGAGCTCTCCGCACGATCCGGTGCCAAAACATTCACATTGGGTGTAATTGGATAAGAACTAATTTAGCCAATCATGTGAGATTCATATAACAATTTATTGTTGGCTTCTTTTCTTTTGCAGTCTGTCCAATCACTCATATAACATTTGCATCATGCAACCCCCACCCCTCCAACCCCCACCCCAAAAATAAAGCAGAGGCATCTAGAGAAAGCAGACTTACATCAGAGGCATCCAGTATTTCACGCACGCTACTGCAATGGGCTCCTTCTGTAGCAAATGCATGCAACACCTGGATCAGAAACATATTAGATGATGATATATATGTAGGACATGTGTCAGAAAATGTGTAATACAACTCCTGAACTGAATCTAACCTCACAGTATAAACAAATTTAAGATCAGAACACAACTCTCTCTCTAATCTAAAAAATTATCATTTGACTTGTTACTAAATATAGTCACTAGTCTCAATACAGGGATGTGACATGGGGTTGGAACCAAATCCTTTAGTAAATTTGAACTCGGGCTCATAAAAAGCTCCTTGTTTATTTACTTATGAACAAGTAGTATTAGTGCTGGTCAGTATATAAAATTGAAGTCTGAGCACAAACACAAGGATCCTCATTTGTGCATGTGGAGGAAAGGTTCAATATCATGTTCATGAATTACTAGGTTATTCATGTCCAAGAACAAACACGCCCAATTATTTTAGTTTAAAGCTAATTTAGTTGTTCTTTTAATATTAATTTTTCTTTACAAAATTCCAGTTATTATTTAAGATGTTACAGTATAAAGAAAGTTTTAACATGCCTTTGATATAATTAAACAAGTTATCAGAGAATCAAGCTTGCTTATGAATTATGAGTTTATTTTAGCAAATACCTATGCAATCTAAACAGAGCTAAACTTGATTGACACACAAGCTGGCCTGAAGCACACTAATTTCAACATGAACAAACCTTGAAAAATGTTTTTCCTCAATTGAAGACTCAAAGTCGAACTAGAAATCAAGTTCAACTAAGTTAAATAAGCTTGAAAAGGAATAGGGTAAAGCCTCCGCTACACAGTACTCACACTTACGTCTCTAAAATTATACGTAGTATATGTAACCCTCCCCCCCCCCCCCCCCCAATCTTTTCTACAAAGTGATGCAATGCTGCCAAATGTGCCATCGACTCAATGAGAGAGATTAAGGCTCTGAAACCTTCTTGCTGAAACTGAGTACAACCACCATACCTACTCCTCCATAGACTTTAATCAATAGTCTTTAATATAATAAGTGAAGCTTCATAAACTATTGATTTCTCAATTCTATTAATAAGATTGGTAATTGGGTCAACAGCCAGACATATTTTTAAGTTGAATGAACAGTATAGATTAACTACAACCTCAACAGCAAGCACACGTCCAATTGATGCTTCAGATTCGTTCCACTTCATCTGTGAGCAAAGTCCATTCCTTCCACCAGCTCGCCAGTCAAGAAGGCCAAGAAGAACATCGACAAGACCAACCCTAGCCAAATCAAAGTAAACATATCAGTGATTTCACCAAAAGGAGGCATCTAATAACAAGATTTTGCAACTTTTCTTATCATGACACATGTATAAAGATAAATGTGGAAATCAACTCAGGGCCCTTGTGAGTTACCCAGTTCAAAATTAAGTTGCTGCTTATTATCTACAACCATGTCTAGCCAAACTTCCCTACAACAGAAAATCTGTTGCATAACTTGTATACAATTTAGTATTCCACAAGGTAACCCAAATTTGTTCCCAAGGGAACAGGACCAATAGGAAGAACGAACAACTAATTTCTGATACCATTCCTGCCTATGTTTTTGAGGAGTTGTTTCAATTTCTTAACAGAAATATAGTAGAGTGCCATTCAGAAAGATATGATGTAGTCATGTAGACAATTGCTAAATTATCTAACCAAATTACCAAGGAAAACTATCTATCCTCAGGTAGATTGATTAGTAGGAAATCTTGTCAGCAGTAAATAGTCCTTATTATGTACAATTCATGCTAAATGTTCTCTGGCTTCTGTCACCTTTCCTTTTCCTCTTTTCGTACTATTTTCTTCAGACCAAAGGAAATGACCACCACAAGTATGGAACCCACCATGCACCAAAATCTTAGTTGTGACTGCTCGAGAGACTAAGTATTCCGGAGGTTATCTCTAAACGTCCTGCTGACCTACAAGTCTACACCTCCTTTAAGAACCCACCCCCCACCAACGGTAAAGAAGAAATGTAGCAAAGAAAATTCCAATAAGAAGAAAATTATACTACAAAAACAATACTTAACACAATATCTTCTTCCACCCAGAATTCATCAACCCCTTATAAGACATACAAACAATATAATTGGCCAAAGGCATCTGAACTTCAGAAACTTACTTAAGCCCCTGTGCCACAAGTGCATCCCGGGCGCGATTTCCAGCAACCACAACACGTTTAAGAGTCTCAAGGGCTAGTATGCTTCCACCTTGCCACCCAATGGCTTTCATCAAAAGTGGGACCACCTGGAAAACAAAGGAGTAAAAAGATAGAGCGCATGAACGTGTATATGAGATCTTAGTATTAAGTTCAAAGAATGTACTATACAGATGAGTAATTTTTGTAAATCAGCATACTTCATAAAACAATACATACATGGACAAGTCTGCAGTGAAAACTTATATCACACCACAATCTAGGACTACAAGTCCACACCGTGATATTCATATTGCCAACAGCTATTACCCTATTGGGTTAATTAGCAGTGAATAAATTAATTCACAATGTTCATCAACTAACATCTTTAAACAACAGAAGACTGATGATAAAAACAAAATCAAGCAGATCCATTCTTTTGCAAATCAGAAAATCAAGACGAAAATGAGAAAGCTTAACTGGGAAAACATAAATTTCTACCAAAAGAGAAAGGTTGAAGAAATTTGATCCTTGAGATATTAATGATCCAACCTAGCTTAAGTTATTAACATAAACTCAAAGAATTTCAGACAAAGTAGCAAGCTCTGTTACCCGGACATCCGGAATCAGAAAATTTTGTCAGTACAACACGACACTGACAGGGGTACGAAATCAGTGTCAGATCTGGCAAGTTTCACTCGGACACGGGAACCCTAGATCTAAAATTAGAATATCACTTAACCAAAAAAAAGTGTTAAATATCGGGGCTTTTGGTCTCCTCGGTGAGGCGAATCCCATGTTAGGACTCTCTGCCTTGCTGCTGGTCAGTAGTTTCTCCGAGACAGTAAAGAATATGGCCCGAAACAATGTCGCGGAGACGGTGAGGGTAAGGAGAAGGATAAAGTGTTAGGTGAAAGCTCAAGAACACTCCCTCCGTCCCTTTTTTATTGCTCCATGGAAGAAAGTTCACTTTATTAAGAATTGAGTGTAAATAATGCATATGGGATAGCAAAGTGGTCCCATGAAGAGAGAGATAGAGAGAGAACAAGTGGGGAAACTTACCATTTATGTGTATGGTGCAATCTCAAAGGGACATCCCAAAAAGTAAAATGGGGCAAACAAAAAGGGACGGAGGGAGTAACAAAAAAGTAAGTGGACCTGGAACTTAAAGAATATTAAAAAAAGGCAGATTTGTCTTTTATGATATGAGCCTATCAGACCCTTTGCCACGTGATTTTATCAAAACAACTTTTGAAAAGCAACTCTCTTTCCACCTTTTTTCTAACAGCTTATATTCCTTTACTTTCACTCAATATTTCTATGAATCTGTTTGCTTTCCGATTAAAAATAAGACTGAAAAATAATTTTAAAAAAAACCTTTTTTATACAATTATTGCTGTGTCCCCGTACCGTGTCCAAATAACGGACAGTCTCCGTGTCCCCAACTTCAAGTTATAGTACCGAACACTCAGATCCGTACCCATACCCGACACCTCTTCCCGAGTCCAGGTAACATAGGCAGTAAGTTTTGATCTTTCTTTCAAAATTTTCAGATACCAACCAAACTGTTAAGCATGACCGCTTATGGGAACTGAATTTCCATAATTTGTTAGGAAAGAAACTCTGATGCATATCATAAAAGATTTCGAGGGTACACTTTGACGTTGTCTACCCTAAAGACACAAAAGTTTATAACAAAATCCCTCAAGAATTATAAGCGGGCATGTAGAAGAACCTGCCACAATATAAGATATGTATAAAATTCAGAGGAAAGAAATTTAAAGCCACAGCAGTATAAAGGAAAAATAATCATGATATTGCAGATGATGCAGTCTACTCGGTTCCAAAATAGAAACAGGTCATCATGCACTAGACATGCGGCTGTAGCTTTGGTATGTATATCCGTAAAGGGGAATTTTTTTGGGGGAGAGGGGGGTCCTGTACGTGGAGATGGGAATATAACAGAGTTACCTGAGGAGTCCCTACACTAGTTGCGGCCATAGCTTCAGCACATGTTGTACTAGCTGCAAGTTGATGCAACACACGCAAACAGCTAAGGCGAATACGTTCTCTTGGAGTTTGTTTACTGGGCTTTGTTGAAGCATTTTCAGTATCATAACTACCATCCACATCACAGCTTCCATTTTTAACATCACTTGAAGCCATTGTCTCTCTCCTTCCTTCATAAGCCATTGCAGCAACGAGTTTTGGCACATACCCAAGATATCCTACATGATCTGCAAGGGCAGGGTGTACTCGCAGCAGAGATACAAGTGCAGCAGAGAGAAGCAGAGGGAGTTCAGGGTCAGAAGCCTGTGTGTCATAATGTGTAGCGGCCACAGACGAAACATATTGGTCAAGTAGTCCTTCTAAGAATCTTTTTGGATTTCTAAGAGGGAACTTGGGATCCTTCAAAAATAGTCGAACATATATTCCTCCAACCTGTGATCAATACTTTGAGTTTACAAACACACAAAAGAAAAAAGAACAAAAAAAAAAAATTATATACATGAGCACATGATTGCGTACCTGTGGCTCATCTCTCATTTCTTGCTGGCCGGATGCTTGTTCAGGTACATCCCAGTCAATAACTGGGCCTTTCATCTGTTCCTTATACAAATCTAAAGCCATAGTTGCAATTTGCGCAGATAAGGAAGCTGCCATAGCAGGTGTCCAGACAAGTTCTGGTGTCTCAGTTGTTTGATCAAGGGCATAAACAACAGCTTCACCAGGACCATCTCTAATAATTGATACCAGACCATCTGGAAAGAACCTTGCCAAAGTTATAGCAACACGAGGCCCATGCATTGGCTGCCCAACAAGCCTTCCTAACAAAGAGGCGGCTGCAGCTCTCTGTGGCAAGGGCATTTCTTCTGCACAATATTAGGTCATTATTAATAAAAAAAATGGTGCCTTCCTTTGATCGAATTCTAATCTGAAGCCAGGCCAATCTTACCTTGCAACGGCAGCAAAATTTCAAGGATGTAAACTACTCCACCATGCTTTGCTGCTGCCCATGCAAGTTCTGAGGTGCTTGCCAAGGCTGAAAGAACATGAAGAGCCCCTTCACGACAGCTTGGAGAAGAATGGAGCATTTGGAGTAGGAGAAGAAGACTAGATCCGTCAGCAACCATAGCTTCTAAACAGGGAGCATAGGCAGTCAAGAGAGACAGCACATTTAAGCTTAGTTGAGAAATTCCAGTATTGGATGCATCAGAAACAGAAAAGCATTCGAATATAGGCAACAGCCTTTCCTTAGTTGAAAATACAGAAGCCAAATTTGGATTACTAGTCAGCAGGTTCTGCAACACAAATAATCCAGAATAAAGACAATTGAATTAGGAGCTCACGCTCATATCTTATACACAGAAATTTATTCACCTTAAGCGAAGTCAACGCAGACCGTAGTTTCTTCAGCGGACTTGATTCATCTTCCTCTGAAACCTTTGCATCCGACATAACTAAAGAATCATTAGGACCAGACTGCTCTTCATGAAACTGATCTTCCATTTCATTTGCTGATTCAGATTTTGTATCTCTGGAGGCAGTCACATCTTCAATACTCTGAAGTAGAGAAGCTGAAGGGTTTTGCTCATGTACTAGAGAAAAAATAAAATCAACTAGGGCAATACAAAATCCTTCTGGTTCACTGATCTCAAAATCCGGTTGGTCATTATAGACCCTCAAGTAAACATTGCCAACACAGAGTTCCTTGGATAACGAAGTATACGCAAATTCATGCGAATCTTTAAGATCATACAAACCATCATGATCTTGTGAAGTACGCTGCTCCTCAACAAACGTCAACAGTTCAGACCGTGTTGAAGAATTCCATATAATCTGCACTTGAGGGAAAAAAAAAGCATCCTTTAAGAACCTTAACACTACAAACAACAACCCAACAAAAAAGAACTTAAAAGCAGGGATGCAGGTATAGGAAACTAATGACAAGGCAGTCTGAAATCCACTGTAATCTTTATCAACATCATAAATCATGTATCCTTTTTCCTGTCGGAGAGGATAGAGTACTAGACCAAGTTGATCTTGTGAGCCATAGTTGAAAATTTTCTGGTTTTTCATGATAAAACAGTTGAGTTCATTCTTACCATCAATCAAGGAAGTATAAGGAATCTCTATTGGGAAGTTCTTCAACACATCAGCAACATTAACCTAATATAATCACCCATAAAAAGGCTCCCATCGTGAGCGGGTAAAGGGAGTCAATGACCGAGTTGTCAACAACGACAGATAAAATACCTTGAACGTTTTAACGTAACTTCAAATCCTACAGATGCAGGCATTGCCATCCAAATCTACATTTAATGTTCCCCATGACGGAAATCTATCAAAAACTATTTACATTTGCGCATAGGACCAGCAGCACTGTATGCATTAGTCTATAGCAAGAAAGACACGTCTAAGTGAGACACATGCCCTATGATAAAGTGGCTACTTCATTGTTGCTTTCTCGAATTTGGACACTTTCTAACTAACTCAATTGCGGTTACATGCAAGTTTAAGCAGTAAGTTCTTGTCCATATATATTACGAAATTCAGTACAATGCTCCACTAACTTTTAATAAAAAAAATCGAATAATAAGAACTAAAAAGTAAATGTGGATCCTATCTGATATAGCATTAAGAAACCAGTTCATACAACTATAAGATTTTGCGATGTTACAAGTCAGTTTCTGACCCCGAACCATCAATTCACAATTGTGGGGGTACAGTTGAAGAATCTGCAATCGTATGGGTTAAGAAACATATATACCTCATGCTTCCTAGGGTCAGCGCCTCTGTAAAAAATTGGGTTAATGATGGTGGTATAAATTTAGGGACAAGTCACACTTATCATCTAATAGTTTAGGTAAATAACTTTAAAACAATCCATCAATTCACAAAACATTATATCCATATGTTTGACCTATGTGAAGTACAAGTATAAAAGATGTGAAACCTAGATAAATTTACTAAGATATTAAAAAATATCAGCAAATCTTGAAAAAATGAAAAAAAGAAAACACTTACCAGAGATGTTATCTATATTGAAAAGCAGGTCCATGAAATATAGATACACAAAGATAAGCAGAACCCTCGAAATATAATAAACTAAGATGGACACAACAGAGTTTTTTTTTCTTCACATAAAATAAGAAGAAAGGCATGTAAAGATCACCATCAAGCCTATTTTGTGTGGTACCTACATCACAGCTTCAAAGATCATACTTCGTATAATTTTAATACCAGTCTGACAACAGAAGGCCGCTTACAATTGAGCTTCCAAAATATATACAACCTCTGTTTTTTTTTCTGTTCAACACAATTTTAGTAATGGTTGTATTATTTTTCTTCTACTCATTTACTTTATTCCATTTTTGGCATACTTCTTTATTATCTTACCCTGCTCTTAGCCCACAATATTACACCTTCTCACACACTCTCTCTTACTTTTTCTTACACCTACCTACCATTGTCTTACATCTACCCACCTTTATACACTCTCTCTCTCCTACTTTATCTTACTTTTTCCTACTTTATCTTACACACGCTCAACATTTTGAAAATTTCTTAAACTACGTATCTATGGCAAGTGAATCGAACAAAAAAACTGGAGGTGGTACTAATTTTTTTATCTATTTATTATGAATGCAAAGACTACAATTAGGCTACAACTAATTGATTCACAATTTCTCACCGGCATGATTGTGCCATCTCAAATTATTTATAAATGATAGTCACAAAAATTTAAACTTTTGAAACACAGCTCTATATTAAAGAAATGGTAATTAATTTAAGACTGAAAAGATAGAGTGTCTCTCGACCAAGATAAGGAAAACAAATGCAATTTTTGGCTTGGAAAGACAAACTTGACAAAAAAAACTTATGAGATTAGGATGGAGGAGCCAATGCGACGCTACTAAAAAAATAAAAAGTAAACTAGTCATTGAATGTGCGATGCCCCGGTTTGTCGTTTTATGTAATTTGAGAAATAACTTTATTAAAATTAAGTAAAATACTAAAATATTTTTATACAACTTAAGATTTATTATACCTAGTACCATATATGCTAAGATAATATTTTATTTTAATATTATTATAAAGTAAGTTATTCTTGCAAGCGTAATTGAATACATAGTACAAAATTCGGTTACCCATTTTGGTAATTAAATTTTAGATTAATTTAATTGATTAGTCAAAAAGAGATTTTTTTATTATTCAACTATATGAAATTATGTGCACCACATATGGTATATTAAAGTAAAAAGTCGTATATTTTGCAGCCAAAAAATAGACATTGGATGAAAAACAAATTGCCATAGTTAACATTATTTCAATTACGATTTTATATCTCCGAGCAATGTAAATGGTAAAAAAATGCAAGTATAATGTGGTCTTCATAAAAAAATTACTAAAATGCATAAATTGAGGATTAAATTTTTGAAACTTGTAAGATTGTCATGTATGTTTTTGAATTACCTTATTATTAGAGGTTGTGTTATTGGAGTGATGGTTAGAGTTCTAATGTACTAAACACGAGGTCATGGGTTCAAGCATTGATGTTAACATTTGATCATTTTTTATGTAAGAAAAACATTGTTTATCAATGTGCGGATGTGACTTGACACTACATCATTTGCCCACTAATGATAACGTGTGGCAAGATAACATATCATTGAGTTTTAATAATATATGATTGCTTTGATTAAGAAATTCTACTTCTTAGATAAAAAAAAAAAAAAAAATTGCAGCCAGATACTCTTCAATGATTTGTGAAACAAGCCTTAAGCAATCTGTAAGCTATTAGGTCACTGTTTCGGGATATTAGAAAGGGAAATTGTGTATTAAGTTCTTAAGAAACAAACCTGCATCTGCCCGATGTACGAAGTTATATGGTAACACTGTTCTAAGAATAAATGTCGAGAAATATGGCAAACAACATGCAAGTAATTAAGGAATTTCAGAAGATAAGAAATCTTTCACACGCAAGCCAGTCAGTGAGAAAACAGAACTGTTACATCACACCTTGCTAAGCCTGTTAATGAAAAAAGAGTGGCGGTACTAATTTAGTTATGAGAGATAAATAAATCAGCATTACCTCTGGGGACTCCAAATTGGAGTTTACTTTTGATAATAGTTCCTTTGGAGTTTGTTCCTTCAACATACTAGCCAGCTTAGGGGTTAGCAGAGCCTGAAGCGCAACAACTACCGCTTCATTATATGGTGCTGGAACCTCATCTGTACATAGACCACTTAGCCTCGACAGGGCCTCAGATGCTCGAGCAGCATGCAAATTTTTAGCAATTTGAAAACTGGCACCAACGCCATGTGACTCTGTCGCATCATTCTCCTCTGCGGTAGAGTCATATTGAAGCAACAATGGTAAAAGATACCTGAAAAGTACCACATTTAACTAATTAGTCATCGTACTGAAGTTGCAAATCCTTTCACGACGAGAAAGTACTAAAAGCAACAGATCTGTAATTCTGGTTTTATCATTAATCATCCAATAACAAATAGCCACTTATCCAAACTAAAAACCTGTTTTCCTTTTCGGTTCTTCGAGCTGACATTACTTAACTCCCTCTTATCTAAAGATTCTTACCAACAAAGGCTCTCTCTTGCCACTGACGGTAGGTCCCAATACAACCAACTAATCACCCACTCACCTTCCCTTCTGTTCACCCACCCACACCCTTCATCTCCCCGTACCCTTACGCAATTATATCTTTTCTCATGAGCCAGAATCATTACTGTTAATTAACTAAAGCATATATGCCACTTCAACCACATACCATAGCACCCCAGCCTTTATTAATGCATCTTGCAGCTCAGAAGACACGGAAAGATGAGCAACTGTCTGAAGAGCAGCATCAACCGCTCCAGGTGTCAGCTCAAGTTCAGTGCAATGTACAATATCCTCAATTAGACCAGCTAATTGAAGCATCTCAACCCTAGCAGTCCCATATCGGCTCAAAACAGCAAATGTTTGCATGACATTAGTGACAGTAATCGCAGAGGGTTCACTTGCTGCAGTAGTTGGCTGCACAACACACATACAACGAGAAAGAAGATTCGCAAGAAGCTGTATCCCACCGTCCCTCACAAGCTCTTCTCCATTCAAAGAGGACGATGCGCATCTACACAGAAGAAAGCAAAAAACTTATTACAGGCATGAATCAACTATAGTACATGAAATACACAAAATTGAAACATAATTAAAACTGGTTTACGTGAGGAAAGTAAGCTCAGAGGCTGCAACGAGAAGTGATGCTCTATCAGACGATAGAAAATTATTATCATCCTTGTCCACAGTGATAGCATTCAGCAACATTGGATAGCCAGCATACTTAAACGGCTCTAGCACATTTCCATATCGCCTGTATAAGATACACTGTCCCTTCAGTAAAAGCAAAACCCTCCATAGCTGTGGACCTTGCAAACCTTGCATAGAAGCCTACGAGAATCACATCATGTAATATGATCAAAACACAGCGGAAGCCTTTATATTCTACACATTGTTCATCAGAAAGGTTGTTCAAGGCAGCTTTAAAAGCATTATAATAATAATAATAATAATAATAAAAAGATATGGACATTTCACATTTCACATTTCACAAGCAAAGAGGCAATTACTATGTTTGAGCACAAAATATTATCGATAGGTGATACAAGTCTTTTAAAAAGAAAAAAGAAAAAAAAAGCTTAGTTTAAAACATGGCCTGCATTTAGATTCTTTAATCTTAACTCTTGTTCTAAACCGTCAATGTGACTAGCACATAAATTCAATATCTAGCTATGATCTAAGAAAGTGGAAAGTAGATCAGGGTACTTGAAATTCAACTGAATTAGGGTGTTGCAATTTAAGATGGTCAGATTTCCTCAGTTGTGAAAATTTTCATTTCGAAACAGTATTGGGCAGCAGCACCTCGTACCAATAAACCTAGCCATGAAAACGTTCCCAGTTAATACTCGCCCCGCTTTCCTTATAAAGCCGTCCCTTAATACTCGCCCACTTTCCTTATAAAGCCGTCCCTTAATACTCGCCCCGTTTCTATAAATGGCATACTTTTACTAAGGGTTGTTTGGTTGACATCTAAAAACGGGGGAAGTGGAAATTCATAAATTGGCTAGTTGTTTGGTTGACATTAAAAAAAGTAAAAATTGAGAAAGTTGAAATTCATGGGAAGTTTGAGTTCCTACAAAACATGAGAAGTAAATTACCTAGTCCCCTCTTGGTTAATCAAAGTTCATGGGAATTTCTAATTCCCATGTTATCAACCAAACAACTTTAAGAAATTCCCATGAATTTAACAAGGGAATTAATTTCCTTTGAATTACAACTTCCTATGGGAATTTAATTCCCATGTCAACCAAACAAGCCCTAATATTATATCATTTCTCACTTAACCATGGACCCACCTATATTCCAACTTCCTTAAAAAGCATTAAAAAATTCAACCTCCACCTCCCCTCGCAATTTATTTTGTGGTCCCATACACCCCTACCACCCACCCTTTCTCCCCCTCAAAAAGTTGAACATTTTCCGCTAACTATAGTACAAAAAAATACCCCACTATCAACTACCACCTAATTAAATAATAAGTCAATTCAATTGCCCTTAAACTCTCTGCTGGTCAAACCAGGGCGAGTATTCTGGGAAGGAGGGAGTAATTTTATACTCATAGGGAGCCTCCTCTTCTACTTCGTAGGTTTCTTCTGAAAAAGAACTCGGAGAATAAAGGAATAAAAAGTAGAGTGCTACCAATGATATGTGTTTGACAAAGATTTAAACATTCTCATGCATGGAATTAAAACTCGGCCGTTCCGTTACGTAACGGTCGTTCTGTACCCTGTTATGGATTTGTCGTTCCGCGAAATCCCGTTACGTTACGGTTCGACAAAAATCACGTCTTTCTCCCTACGCCGTCCGTTACTTAACGGTGACTCGCCGCGTTAGACGATTTTTCCCCTTTACACCGTTGTTTGCACAAATTGACCAACAATATTTTTGTAATTAGTTATGTAGTTTATGAAACATGATATTTCGAATGCTTATTTGATCACAAAATATAATACTCACTCATATTATGATAGATTTGGTTATATTGTGTTGATATAATACTTTTTAGACTTAAAATGTAATAATAAGGCTTAGACATGCTAATGTGATTTTTTCCAATAAATTCACACAGCGTCAGCCGCGATCCGTTCTATTCTTCCGTTACAAGCAGTTTCTGCGACAACGCGACCGCATCCGCGTTTTTTTTCTATGTCCTCGTGACAAAAAATAAAGTATTGCATAATGCTTCTAAGAGTTCTAATATTATCCAGAAACTGTGTATAAGTCAGCTTATATTCAGGTGATAGCTTAAAATTTTGTGAATTAACCTTCCACTTCAATAAGCTAGAGACTGGACAAAGTTTGGTCACAAAAATTACAAGCAGGAACTCGAGCTCCAATAAGCTAGTGAAGAGCTTCATTAGTCTGTAATCATGGATGTATTTGAAAGATTTAGAAATTAAAGAAAACAACGATTGAGTGTTAATTTAGCCTTCCCCCAGTACATAATGCTAGCTTTCATATCTATTAAGAATTCCAAACTTCCATCATCTTCACAAACCAAAATTAACAGGTAAAACAACTTGCATTATAAAATATTTTACATAATTTCAGTTAGCGACAATATTTCACTCTCCAAAAACGCCAATGTGTAGATTAAAAAACTCTATAGAAAATCTATGAATCAAATCATACTGTAGTTACAAGCCCAAGGAAACGATAACTCAAGCATCAGATTAAACCCAAAAGGTAGTCTCAAAATGTTTTCACAATTCCCTTGAATGGATTTTGTATTTCAGGCTTTTCAGCTTCCCACTTTTCTATCTCTACTCACTCTTACTTATCTTCTCTTACACCCAATTTCAATATTACAATTCCACATTTATTTAGTAACACACATTTTTGTAGATGAACAATCAACAGAGAATACACAAAAGAGGACAAGGTGCAATAATCAATTACACTATTATCACCATCTTCTCCATTTTTATATTAAAAAATAAAAACCCTACCATATCCGATACCCACATATAATCTACCTTAAGTAATCTTGCTAAACCTTACATGCAGGAAAAAAAAACTTGAAATAAAAAACATTGTGGGATGAGAATTCATAATATTCATCATACATGTTAAGTTAAGTTAACAAAGACAAGTAGATCAAAGAACATTAAATTCAAGAAATACCTGCAGACGCTCATAAGCTTTCTGGACAGCGAGAAACTTTTCCCTCCCTTCAGGATTTTTGTCGGGATGATATTTGATTGCCAGTTTTCTATACTGTCGTTTCAGTTTTTCTTCATCAATATTCTCAATTTTCTTGGACAAGCTACCATTTTCCTCGGACATTTCAGAAAGGTAACTTTTAGGGGAATTTTCAGCTGATAAGTCCTCAAAAGTTATCTCCAATATCTTGCAAGCTTCTTCCTCAGATAGATCCATAGGCTTTCGTGTCAACTCTTCACGCCACATTGCCAATAATGATTGTAGAAACTCTACATGTTCAACAATAGGCCATTTTGGAAACCGGATTTCATCACACAAGTTCCTGAGATAATAACGGTGACACCACATTTCATCCCTTAGTTCTGGATAAGTAACTGGTGGCATAGGAGCGTAATCATAGAGTGCATGACAATGCTGGGACAACTTCTGAGGAAAGTCACCAAGATGCTGCAAAACCTGTTAG
Source organism: Spinacia oleracea (assembly GCF_020520425.1). Classification (NCBI taxonomy): domain Eukaryota; kingdom Viridiplantae; phylum Streptophyta; class Magnoliopsida; order Caryophyllales; family Amaranthaceae; genus Spinacia; species Spinacia oleracea. The sequence goes on along the minus strand of NC_079488.1, from coordinate 84,913,252 downwards.
AACACTCAAACCTTCAGGTAGATAAAAAAAGAAAATATTGCAACTCACTCAGAACATAATGATAAAATGCTGATAACGAAGCACATAATGAAATGAGATGATCACTGATCAACTCCAGGAGAACATATACATGTTTATCCATGAATGAAAAAAGAACCAATGCAATAAAAATACTATGTAATTACCTGTCGGATGAGATTCTCAGCCCTCATTTTGTGGGTCCAAACAATCTCAGGAGTATCAGAATCAGAGACCATAGCTGCAGCAAATGCAGTTGGTCCAGAGCGCTCTAATACATACAGCAAAGATTCTGGGAGGAGACCACCCAAAACGCTACGTTTTGCCAATGGCAATGAAGAAGAAACGGCTGCCTCTTCTCCACCATGAAATGCTTGATATACATGTGTCACGTGGAAAAGTTGCGCAATGGAATGAAGATTAGACCCAGGGTATGAAAGGGCAAAATAAAATGCACCAGTGCTATATAACCGTATCATGGCTTTGGGATTTCTTGTAATAATAGCCTTCAGCAATGCAGCAGCAGCCTCCACAATACTTGGTTCTCCTGAAAGCATAGCCTATTTCACCAAAACAGTGAAACACATTTACCGAATAGTTAGTCAGTGAAGTCAAAATATCTGCAGGACTTAACTAGAAAGATATTATAATATGATCTATTATACTATTATTTATCCAAAATTCATATGATTCAGAATATGAAGTTTGCATTCAGATTTCATAGATCCCATACCATGCGATGTCGATAATATGATAAAGTGCCTAGCCCATTCACATTGAAAAACAGTTACACCGGAAGCATAATAACTTCATCCACAGGGAGTCAAACAAGTATCAAACAGATACCAAAAGCGACAGAAAAGAGAATCAAAACAAGCATGCAGTGGTCAGTAAGCACTAAGCACAGCAATACCTGAGCAATATGTGGAAGACAGCGTGGGCTTGATAAGATACGCTTCACTCTAGGCGTTGGAGTGACTATCTCACCAGCATCATCTAGATCTGACCGGGCAGCAACCATGCAATGCAAAATGGATAATGCAGCCTCCCCTACCTGTTAAGAATATAACAAATGGGATATGAAACTGGCACTACAAAACCAACACACGTTCCAGGACAAATGAGTTCTAAAATAAAGTTAAAGATCTATAAAAGGATCTAGATAATTTCAAATAAGGGCTAACAAGTTCAATTCACAGCTACAAATAAGCTGCTCTAATGGCTAACAAGTTCATATAAGCTTAGACAAAAACATAAATGTTTAAAATAATTAAGTTCAGAACAGGGTTTCAGGTTAAAAGAACATAACCTTATTCTCCTTACACTAGTCCATGGAAGTTCATTTTACAGGGATCTTCACTTTTCTCTCCATAATCAACTATACCATGTACCTGACGTTGAATAGTTTTCATCTATAAGGTCACATGATGCCAAAATTTAATATCCTTTTCCCACACTTCTTCAGATGTCATCTGCTCATCTAATTCTATATCTTCTTCCTTGGTAGGGGGTGGGGACCATGGTGTAAAAATGCGGTATCGGTCGCGGTCGCGGGATCGGTGCGTCGATGCGGTAACGGAATAGTCTCGGTGGTCGCGGATCGATTAGTGGGGAAATATAAAGTAATTAAAAATCTTAGTGAGGAAAATGAAAATAAAAATAAAAATAAAAAGAGATAGAAATCTCATGGCAGAGGATACAAACAAAGGAGTTAAAACTATACAGTAACTTTAATGGAAAAGATAAGTACCATTACTATTTTATTTAAAATAAAATAATTATTTTTGGAAAAGATTCCCTACAAAAAGTGTAAAAGTGTACATGCAGACAGCTGTTTGTATATTCAAGCCTCACCTACCCCTCAGTCTCTAACGTTGATCCCCAAAAAAATGGGACGCTGAAAGTCTCTTGAACTAGTGGTTCCGGTGGCCAATATGGCAGATTCCGGTGACTAAAAGCCTTATCTTTCTCAGGCGACTAATAATTGGGGATCGCATTTCTCAGGTGTGCAAAAGCCCCAAGTTTCCGTTCTCTATATCCCTGATTTGGTGCCCCAATTTTCAGATCTGGGTTTTCAAAACCCTAACTAACAATTTGTTTTTCCTTCTGTTTCTTCACTCTATTTTCCTTTTTTCAACCTAACTTTCAAGGATGCGGTCAATTCGCGAGTTTTTCTGTTTGTCTCGGGCGATTTTGGTCCGTATCGGTCGGATCGGGCGAAATATCGCCGTTTTAGAAAACGGCGTGACAAATCGGCAAATATCGTATCGCCAATGTGAAAATCCGAGTTAACTCGGCCGAGTTTTTATTCTATGGTGGGGACAGTTCTTGAAAATTTCAACTTTCCGATGTATCCTTAAGTATAAGAGTGAAGAAAACTTTTTACTTGTTTGAGCATCCATGAAGCCTTTTAGCCAGATTCCCAATCATCGGGATGGGAGAGTTTGGCTGTATGACTGTTCAGGTTTAATTACTTGTCAGATTCTCAACCTCTCTTTCTACCTTTAGGAATGCTGAGGTTCACCAAGCAGGTGAAAGAATTATTGACGGATACTAGTTTGGAGAACTTGTGAAAACAAGGCTTTTCAACCTCATGTCTTTGTCTTGTGTTTTGCTAGTAGAGAGACGAGGCACCACTCATTCCACTATTATTATAGTGCGACTCTAGCATAGGTTTTTTAGTCGGGTACCTGAATTTCCTTAATGACTGTTTTGGGTCACTTATTGGTCCAACATATGAGGTTCGGAGGGGCAAAGTTGTAAAGGGCACGGAATATTGTGGTAAGCTGTGCATTTAGTTGTTTTATTGGTGATTGTTTCTAGAGGCGATAATTGAGGGTTTTATGAAGGCTAATGCTCGAGAGGATCCATTGTTACATCTTTTCTTACATGATAGGACTCATTGGACGCTAATTTTTCTTCTCCCTCTTTGGTTTTTGTTGGTTTTTGTCATCTAGTACTAAAAAACTACTCCCTCCGTCCCAATTTATTCTTTATGCTTTCCGTTTCTAGTGTCCCATTTTAATCTTTACGCTTAGAATCTTTCATTTTATATTGTAGCATAAAAGTCTCTAATATTCTGTCAAAAATCGTGTCAAATGATTATTTCAACCAATCAAATTCATTGGGCCATTTTAACCATTAAATTTCTCACACTTTCCCATTGGAACATTAAATCTTTCTCATCTTTCCAATGTCAATTTTTTGATAAAAGTGAAAATATTATTAATAAACGTAATTTGCATTGTTTAAGTTAAACAAAAGGAGAATCTTTATCCACGTTAATTATTTGTTAAATCGCGTGCATGATACCAAACTTAAAGAATAAAAAAGAACGCAGGGAGTAACATCTAAAATCTTAAACTCGGCACGAAGGCAGTTAAAGAAAGGACGAGGCCTGACAAACATAACGAAATTTCTTAAGATGAGTTGATCTTCCTACTTATCCAATCTCAGAGATAATGTGAGAATCTGATTCCAAGAAGGAAAGTAGTACCCAACTAAAAGAAATAAAATATGTTTAATCTTGTGTCCTTTCACATTTAATGGTGTCCCACGGGAACCATTAACCTCACTCTTTTTTAAAAAAGAAAATGGAGGATAAGAAAATATGAAAAACACTTGCCAACCCCCCCCCCCCCCCCCCAACCTGATTTTTAAAGGAAAAGAGAAGGAAATTGTGTAAAAACTAAAGGAAAGCACAAATTTGCCTGACATCAAAGCCTGAACAGTAAGAGTTTCTAGGAAGCCCTTCTCTGCCTACATCGAAAGGATGCATCTCAAAGAAAATTTAAGCAATAAGGCATATAGAGGCACTCAGTAACTGCATTTAACAGCGAAACCTAAAGGCACTCGAGGAGACGAGGGACATGCCTTCATCAAAGACATAAATTTATCATGGTAGTATGATGGTTAAGCTGTATCAAAAGATGTCTAGATAGTCTATGTGTCTGATAGTCAACATTTAGACATGGATATGGATGCTTTGTTTTGGACATAAACATGCAAAATGTTCACAAAATGGCCAAAGGTCCAACAAATGACCCAAGTTTGAGAAACATAGCACCTAGATCTACCCAAGTTGCCACATAAGTTGATAAGAAGCAGACACTTAAATCCCTGTCAGTCTCTGTTGCAGTTTCTCCAGTCCTTGATCAAGGGCATTTATCTTACATTCCCTCGCCCTCAATCCTTAGTCATTACTCCCTCTATTTCTGAATAAATGCATCACTTTCCCTTACACGTAGTTTTAGGAGAATTTCTGGGTGGGATATGGAAAATACAAAAAAACGACTCAAAAAACGATTCAAAAAAGAGAAGCAACAAAAATATATTTACCTTTACAAAGAAAGGAGATTTCAAACACAAAAGGCAAACCCCATTAGCAATTTAGCACCCTTAGGTGGGGGAGGGGGGGATATATCAGAAAACAAACACAAAGATATGACAAAAGAAGCAAAAAGAGGTCACAAACACATAAACACTCAGAATACCTGTGTAGGGGTGAGAACTGGAACTCGAACAGCCAGCGCCCACCGAAGTTCGCGAATATCACGCAATTTTTTCCAATCTGTCATGCCTGCTGCCTGACATCTTGTTGTCCAGTCAATTGTTTTCTTTGACCACAACCTTCTAATAGCATCCTTCTCCATTGGCCCAACTTGAACACCATCCTTGTCAATGAGCACCCATTCCTTCATTGGCTCCATAAAAGCAGTTGCAGCAATAAGGTTAGATTGCAGAGGAATGGTAGTTCTTTCAGAAGATTCATGAACAACTGTCAGTAGATCTACAGCTAATACACATCCTCCAACCAGGACACAGGCCTCAATATTTGACAAAGCTTTCATCAACACCTGAATAAAATAACGCATAAACATATCACAACATCATCAGCTTTCCATAAAGAATCACCCAATCAAAAGAAAATATAAAGCAGTAAAGATGTATCAACTTAATCACGCATGTAAAGCATAAAAATGATACTACATTGGTGTGATAAAGAATAACATCCCATTAAACAAAGTAAATGGACTCTTGACCCAATAATTCTCGAGTACAATAAAGGGATGTTCCATTCACCATAAATATCTTGGGTTTCTTTCCTCTCAAGCAAAACAACTTTATAGGAAGTGCAGAAACTTCTTTCACTTATCAAAAGCCCTAGGGAATTTTACTCAACATTATCCAAGGAGATTAGCCAAACACTAGATACACCATAGAAGTCTTCCACACATTAACAAAGATGAATTCTACTGATAGTGATAGTAGTGTGATCAAAACACAGAAAACCTAGGCATGACACTAACCACAAGCAAATGCCAACGGTGTACCTTAAACAGACACCGGGAGCATATTTCAGCTGGATGGAGATTTGTTGGAGATACATTTTTCATAGGCATATAGACAAAAGGCCAAGGAAAAAGTTCAATATGAAAAAGATTCATGCATTAGAAGTATTTTCATGCTGTTAAGATAGAGGACAAATAATGTGAACTGAACGTGTTTGTCAAATAATATATTAGAGAACGGTAGGCCATAAAACTTCAAAAATGAATAAATATGCACATGAGCACATCCCGTTATTTTTCTAATGCTGTGCAAGAAAAATGAAGGCCTTATCCCATAACAATTTATCTCGTAGTTGCCACGAAGATAAACATATAAATAAATGACAAACGGCTTTGAAGCAACGAATAACTGATGGACCCGTATGTTTCCCTCAATATGCAAATCCTGTATAGGAATTATAAGCAAGACAGTTTTATGAATATTCAGGGCATATAGAAAACTAGAAAAAGCATAAATCAAGAGTTGGGTAATAGGAATATTGTAAAAGGCTGACAGAACATCTAACGGAGGCTACATCATTTGGTCATCCTCTGAATCTATTGAATAATGCCACAAAGAGAATAGAACTTTGAGAGACAAACTATTCACGACATCCTTTCTGTTCCATAAGCTCATGCATCTTGATAGTCGACACATGTATTTCGAGCAAGAGTTCATAGTTACAACATTAAAAAAAAAACAGAAAAGTTTAACGTATATATACAGATGTACCTTCAGTAAAAGAAGCAAACGGTGCCTCAAGGTTCGATCATCAGTCCTATCAAGGAGAACAGTTATATGAGCAGTGCCTTCGAAAGGTCCAATAGTGAGGCAATGCTGTTCATAGACAATTGCCATAGCCCGTGCACACAGCTCTCTTACAGAAGACCCGCCTCCACCACCAAAACCATCTAGCCTTCCCATATCACACCAATCATCAGATTTACCAAGTTCATCCGGTATAGCACCATCCACAGTGAGCCCTACATCAGCATCGCATAAAAATCTATGGTATAGCGCTCTAAAGAAAGCAACAGGATCACGAAGTGGAAAATCTTGTGCTCTCCCACTATTGCCAATCTCAAGAAGCAAACGAAGATAGTATTGACCCACACAAACTTCTTTAGACAAGCTAGGATACCTAACAGAAAACTCAGAGTAGTTCCATGATAATTGAGGCACATTATTTGGCCCAACCATATTTTCTGTGGCTGAACCTCCAGGAACAATATCGTCTGTACGCTCTTTCTCCACATCCAAATGATGAACCTCTGCCTGCAATGTCTCCCTAAGCTCTTGCCGAGTGCGTTCATTCCAAATAAGATCTGCACGATTATGATCAAGACTGAATGCTCGCCAAAACTCAGGCCAGTTAAGCAACAATCTCCCAGATCCTACAGGTGCATGCTCTACAACAACCTGAGCAGGAGCGGGAACACCAGAGTTCTGCAGCCCACCCATATTCACATCAGAATCAACTGGATTTGAAGCACCTGTATCAAAAGGATCATTACTGACTAATTGACCATCAGATGGCACATCAACACCTAAATGATCGTGCTGAGGAGCAGAAGGGGTCATATCAGCACTCCAGTTTTCTCCTGGGTGAACGGTAGACTGCACTCCTGCATGCATCTCAGATGAAAGTCTCTGATCAGGGCCCCTAAAGGCATCTGTCTGCTTTGTAGAATCATCCATTTCATTGGTATTTGCAGACGGCAAAAGATGTTCCTCGGTTATTGAGGATTTCATAGTTCGGCGCTTCCTTTGTTGAAGTAACCGTCTCTGTCTCCTACTGATTGAAGTGCTTAATAGATCATTCAGATCATGTGAATCTTCAACCTCCTCACAACGTGTATGCAGATATGCGACAAGCCCTGGCGGCAGGACTCTCGACAATAAATCAAGAGCAGGTTGATAAGAATCAGCCCACAGAGCTACAAGCTGTCGACTAACTTCTCGCCGCTCACCTGTAGGAAGAAAAAAAGCATGCAACAAGTGCCTCAACAAAGCACCATCTCGCAAAGCTGCATCACGCATGGACTCAGCAGCAATGGCATCTTCCTCAGCTATTGTGCGCATGATGACTGCAACTGTCTCTCTCACACTTTCGGCAGGATGTGCAAACAAGGCAAAAAGGCGACGCCGTAACCCAGCAACTTGCCGTAGTAGTTCCACAAACACTGTATACTGGGTAGTTTCTCCATGCGGTTCACATATCATAGCTTCTAGAACCTCAACTACCGCCATAGACAGCAATGGTGAAACTGACATGGGTTTCAATCTATTGACAAGAATGACTACGTAACTGTGATGGGCAAATAACACAGACTTTGTATGCATAAAAGTCGCATGCCTCTCTCCCTTTGTGTCGGCCAATGCACTAGTGTCACCGAGACTGCCACCAATCAACAATGCAACAAGGGTGGCAGCTTCAGCAGCTACACCTTCAGAACCATTTCTAAGCAGACCCATTATTCTTCCAACAGCTGCAGGAAATGAAATGACATGAGAAGCTGCACTTCTGGAAGCCAACAATCTACGTAGACATGATACAAATCCAGTAATTGTTGCAGCTGCTTTGGGAGAAGGTGGGGGCAAGGGTGGGGACTCTGGAGGAAGATTTGGTGTGGCAGGCAACATTGTTATTAAGGCCATCAACGTTACTTCTGGTACATCAATGTTTGAAGGCACTCCACTATATGGAATACAAGCATTGAATTCCCTAATTCTGCGCCATAATTTAGCTCTTGAACCAGGAATGGAACCGCCTTCAGCAACAGCATCTTTTGCAGCAGCTGCAAGGTGTTTCAAATGCATTGATGCACTTTCAATATCAGCAGCAGGATGTTGCAACATCAGCAGATGAACTCTCCCACAAGGCGGGTCAATGCGATGACCAGGCATTGTTAAACGTGGAAGAACAGGTATCGCACATTGAACCTGCCCCAATCCACAAAAGGGATACACTTATCATTCAACAAAACTAAGTAGTTAAAATTTCGTAAGAACATATCAATATAATAATATTTAACTTTTAATTAAATATCCTCAACAGCTGTTAAACAAGAAAGAACACATCTACCTACTTCAGTCTGCAACAGATCACGAACTGCAGCAAGCAAGCTATCACGAGATGTGCTTGAATAGACCTAGCAACAAAAGGGACCAAGAGTTACGAACAAAATGTGACTATGCAAATGCATTCACCATAAAAAAAAATTATAAATTCATCACAAATTCGTACAAAAAACCACTGCGCTCTCACCTGAATAGGGCAACCGTCATTAAATTCAATTGCAAACATCTGAGGCTCCTCAGCAAATCGAACAAGAGCACTGACAACAGATAATGGACGTACAATGACAGCCTGCACACATCAACATAAAAACTCATTTTTCTATAAATGAACCTGCATAGGTGAAAAGCTTCCACATTGAAACCAATAGCAAAATTAATCCCACCAGATATTAGAAGATTTTCATTTATACAAATTATGAGAAATAGATGTCTAAACAAAACCTAAAGGACCTGTTTATTTGGCGACTTCAAGAAAGGAAAATAAAAGTATTCTCATTTGTTCCTTTTTTATTGTTTGGTTGAGTTCTTTTCCATTCCCTTGCCCGTTTTTTTCTAAATTTGTCATCTCCGCCTCTTTAACCCAGCGCCGCCACAAAACCACCATCCCCAACCCAATGCCCCTATAGTCCTATACCCACCAAAAACTTAACCAAAGATCATTGAATCCAGTCTCACATCAACCATCATCTACACAGCTGATTCCTCTATAACACCAAGAGAGATACAAGAGTAAGCTAAAATGCTACCACTGTGGATAAGGCTAGGCAATAAGCCAACCACAACCTGGAGAAAGAGAGGACAGATCTTGTGGAAAAGAATTTACTTTTCGTAAACAGTGGTGGTTGTATGACCACCAAAAATCTAGAAATAATGTCCATGCGAGTATAGGAGAATGAGGGGAGAACGGAAGCATAGCAGAGCACAATAGCAACATGGATGGAAGCAGAGCGACGACAGTCAGTTACGTAAAAGTGCCTGTCAGCTGTTTGTGGGCAATGTTGTTATAATCGCGGTTTAAACGTATAATCTTACAATTTTACGTTTCAAATATAAGCAAACGATTTAAATTGTTAGTAGAATCGCAATCCTATAGAATCACAAGTAGAATCTTATACAATCGTAGAATCGTACGATTCTACCCAATTCTACAGAAGTGCTACATAGGCAGTTAGAATTTAGAAGATTTATAAAAAGAATGGGCAAGCTTATTAAAAATATATTCTCTTACTCCTTCCAACCTAAAACAACAACAAAAAACCATAAAAACAAATGGTAAAAGCCTATTTATTCTTTATGCTTTTGAAATCGCATGTTTCACACTTTCACTCCTCTTGATGAGCATATACTCTATATCCAGGTTATTTATCGCTTTTTATTTATATTTTTCTACTATCAAAGCTGTTTAAGTAAGAAAAAAAAGAGTGTAGTAACTTGAATTATTGTCCCGAAGATCAATTTAATAAAATATATTTGTTCAATTGAGAGGAAAGAATGATTAGTTAGATATCTGATAAAGTTTAGTGAACTAATTCCTTTTTATATTAATAAAGCTTAAACTTAGTTGCAATATCGCCTTTCTTGTATGTGTCTCTAGGAGTACTACATGTGGCAATATATGCTTATTGCTTCTAGAAATAGGAAAAAGTCACTACTTATACGCCATCGCGAACATATGAGTTTTTAGTGTTTCTTAATTGTAAAAAATGAACAAACACTTGCATATTTGGAATAGTATCTTATTTCCGCAAATTTGGTAGAATCTTAAGATTTTACGATTCTGTTTTGAGAGCCCATTTTGATTCAAAATAGAATTGCGATTTTAACAACATTTTTTGTGGGTATGGCAGTCAAGAAACAATCATGGACATAGATGAAAGAAAAAATAGCCATGGCAATATGGCATTGGTCAAAACCGTCCAAGGGTTGGAGTTGGAAGGTGGAATTGGTGAGTTGGGGGCAGAACACTCTGGGAGTGGAGAAGGGTGAAAATGAGGTCTTAGGGGGTTTCATTCTACATTAAACAAAGAGCAACAAATTGAAAATTCTTACCCCTACCTCACGTAGGGGATTAGGTAACGTAGGGGTCGTCTACTTCTTTCTTTCCTTTCTCTATCTTGATTACTTTCTTTTTTAGGCGGAACCAAATGGCCCCTTAGATTATCATTCAACCCAGCCACGCTAAGATCTTGACAACAAGGAGGACAGTGGACCGGAAAACATAAAGTCCATCTCACATATTGTTTTGACAGTTTATTTAGTGAAAAGGGTGTAATACAACGGGATACATCCATAGGGAAAAATACAAAATATGTTTCACATGATGATCCCTCCACTTCAAAACACAAGGTATCACTTCAATAGAAAATGACATGAAACCAATAACCGGTATTAAACATATAGATATACTTTTATTAAAATAAATAATACAATGGAAGTACTTTAAACAAAATTGCTACTCCCTCTGTCCCTTAATACTCGACCTGTTTTGACCGGACACGCTTGCCGATGCACAACTTTGACCACCAATTTCTTTAACTACATATTATAAAAACTTATAAAAATATAATATTTTGAAAATATATATTAAGATGAAGCCAACAATATATTATATACTAACATTTATTTTTATATACTAGAAATAAAATAGGGTCAAAGTGAATTACGTGAATAGTGCAAAAAGTAAAAACAGGTCGAGTATTAAGGGACGGAGGGAGTATTACTATTAGGATTTTTTGGCATTTACTACCTTAAAAATACACCACTTTTGTATTTATTTCCTTATGAACATTTAATTTTAAAATACTACCTTAAAGTTCGAATTTTTTTTAATCACTACCACTTTACAGATTTCTCATTTTAAAATTAAGATATCTCTTCCGTTTCTTAATCGTTTTAAGTGATTCAAAACTCATTCTTCCCATTTATGTGTAAGGATTCCATAGGTATCTTTCTTTAAACATTTTTTTAAAAGGTAAAATGAATTAAATATTATTTGTATAATTTTAAAATATTTATGTATTATCAAACGAATTGTTTTGAAATGTCGTTCTCAATGAAATCCCTATAGAAAAAAGAAAATAATGAACTTTGAATCACTTTAAACAATTAAGAAACGAAAGAGATATCTTAATTTTAAAATGAGAAAACTGTAAAATGGTAGTAATTAAAAAAATGAAACTTTAAGGTAGTAATTTAAAATTAAAATTTCATAAGGTAGTTAATACAAAAGTGGTGTGTTTTTAAGGTAGTAAATACCAAAATTTCCTTACTATTACTATTATTATTAGTATTGTAATTATTGTTACTATTACTATCACTATCATCATCATCATCATCATCATCATCATCATCATCATAGTCATCACCATAATCGACATTATTTTACATATTTCCATATTTTTTATGCAATGCATTCTTATTCGTCGGAGTTTTATGTTGAAAAAGCATGCCCAACTTCAAGCATAAAACAGAGGAGCAAAAAGTACACAAGGCTTAAGCAAATTACAATTTTCCAATTTCTGATCAGAGCCTCAACATCAGCTGGCTAAACTATACCTTCAAGAATAAGATGTCTTCTACAATACAGTGTACACCTAGTGTAGTAAGTGTGAAACTAGGAGATAAATAAATAGCATATCACTTAATTAATGAAATTAAAAGCATAAAACTAAAGAGACAATGCATTATGATAAATACCAAAGTTTATGACAGAAAGAAAGTAGGGAGGAAGCACGGAAAGAAATAGATGGAAAAACAACAGGTACTTTAGTAACTGCATGAGAACTTGAAGGCTACAATCTACTGGTTTAGTTCCAAATTGCACACCTCATAATTCTCTGGCCGCCTCTCAACCAATGAAACTTTTGTAAGAATCAATTGACGTGATACAGCATCACCATGATCCCCAAGCCCTCCTCTTGGCCCAATCCCTAAACTCAGACTCGGAAGATTTACGGTTCCATGAGCAGCCGTTCTGAGTCTTGTCACCAACCAACCTCCACAGGGGGTTTCATCTGCTCCAACTGCCTCCTTGGCTGTAGTTTCAAAGAGACTCGGAGTCAAGAAAGGGAGCAGGAGGTTGGATGTAAAATCAAGAAGCAGAAACATACTTCCTCTGTTTTTTAATATGTGCACCATTTGATGTTTCACGCTTGCCAATGCAAAGCTTTAGTCATTAATATCTCTAATTATACATTAGTTTAAATTATGAAAAATTTATATTCTGAAAATATATACAGAGATGAATCTAACAAGATTCCACATAACTATATAATTTCTTGGGTATAAATCACGAAAAATTGATAAAGAGAGTGTGAATAGTGTAAAATTGCAAATTGTGCAATTATAAAAAATAAAAAACAAAAAACGGAGGAAGTACTAATTAAACAAGAAAAAACGGCTACCCCTTTGCTTGATAAACTCAATAGCAGAGAGTGATTGTGAACTATCCACAGAAAGTGATACTCCCACCATTGTTTTCGCAGCTTTTGTCTGCACAAAGTTAATTAGCAGATAAGATTAATGAAGCAAGCGCTGAAGAAATATTCTATCTTAAAGTTTACATTTTCCAGGTCTCTGATCCTATCAAGGACATTTTTTAATTGCTAGTTGATCAGAGATTCTAGATTATGATAACAGCTAGAAGGTATCATAGAAAAATGCAGCTAGAAATCACGCATACCAGGTTTGATATTATCACATTGGTTGACGTCCCGGAAGCAGCTTGAAAAGCTTTCGACTTTCTTCCATATAGTGGGCAAAGCACAAAACCGCCATGCTCACCACCTTTTCTCCCATAGGTATCAGACAGAAGAATAATTGCAGGGGAACTCATATCTCTGAAATCTAAGCACCAACGAAGGTCCCCAGACTTTAAGTCAACAAGTTCAACTCCAATTGCTGTAATCCTTAGTTTCTGAGTAGAGTCGATACAGCACAGGAAAATGTAAGAAATCAAGTGTACGCCAAAATTGAGAAGAAACTTACAATGCAGATTCTATACGTTTAGACAAAGGAGAAATTATAAATTTGGAGAGAACATCTACAACAAAGAAAACCAGGAATCCTCTGACATGGACCAAGAGAATTTATGCAAGGTGTAACCATCATAAAAGTCGGATCCTTCGCAAAAGCAAGACTAAAGAGAGGCCACATAGACAAATCTACCCCAAAGTTGAAAGAGAAACTTTATAATACCTCCATAAGGTAAAGTCATTTCGTCCCAGCCACAACAACTTTTTTTATTGTAGCATGGACACCAAGGATTTCCCACCATATAGAAAAGGGTGGGCTAGAGTAAAAAGGCAGAACCAAATTATCAACATAATTCATAACACTGACAGACAGCAGACATCCATCCTCTATGCTTCTTACATCTATAAAACAGAAGATATTTCAATATTGCAAATGCCTTAAAAGGAGACAAAAGTAATTCACTTCACCAAAACAACAAAATATCGGGGAAGATACCCGTCACACATTCTATATATTTGATGATTCCAATGCAATTTGATTTAACTTTTTCACTTTCGGAGATCACAATTGTCCAAGTTCTAAATGCAAAAACAACAAAAAGAATCCGCAACTTTTTGTCACTCAATTAGCCATCCACAGAACAAAAACATTTGGAAAGAAAGGACCTTATATGACCTCTGAGGCTTTGAATCTACAGTTTATCACAATTGTTGAGTACATCCAAAAATTATTGTCAAGGAAATCTCAAAGATTTCTTCAGCAACGAGTTAAATTTGCAAGCAAAAGCTAAATCCACCCCTACCCCTGAAATAAGAAAGATGTTCTTAAATATCAGAGAGCTCAAGAACCTTTAGCTCTGTCTGAAGCGTACAAACTACATACCAACACATCCATTGATTCCTTCCCTACCTATCCTGGGGAAAAGAAAGTCTCCTGAAACTTTATGCAACACCATGGGAACTCTAGACAACTGGCAAGAAGTGGATAAGCATTGTACAAACACCCAAAGGAGATAAACCCTCCCCTACACTTGACAAGAATTGGATAAGCATTGTACAAACCCCTACAAGATATAAACACTCCCCTACGCATTCGACATAAAAGATGCCCTCCTCCACCCATCTAATATAAAGAATATCTCAAATGTTGGATGAGAGAATCCACTTCTACCAGGGAGCTAAAACCAACTCTTAAAAGAATCCTTACAAAACTAAATTTTTGTAACCCGCCAATACAGAAAATTAACGAAATGAGGCCTTTCATAACATTGCTAAGGACATGAAGCAAACTATTGTCATAAGAAATTAACAAGGTTGACAAAATGAAGATCATATAGTACATCATTGACGCGTGCAGTAGCATGGTTCTTCTTGGATAGTGTTTTTGTTTCATGTTTTTTATGCGTCTTTTGTGGTTTTAGCTTGTGGTTGAGACAAGAATTGGTTTTCATGCAATTCAATCCTAACTTGTTTATGATTTGTGTTTCGTGATTTTTGATCCGAACTCCGTTTAGGAATGTTTTATTTGCATTTTCAGATTCTAATTACTTTAGAATTTTCTTATCATCCCGTAGTTTATTTAGAATTCTTTTTTTATTTTGTTAAGCATAGTTGGGTCAATTTACGATTCCAAGTTGTACTCGAAATAGGATTGTATTGTCAGATCTGATTGGAGTTTGTTTAGGGCTTGAATTGAAATTTTCCTAGTCCAAATTGGTTTGTCTTTTCTAACCTATTTAAATGTCACAAAGATAATGAAATAATCAGTTGAGTTCAATAAAAATTTGATGAGCTTACGCTATCCAGGTTTAGGAAGTTAAACCAAACACACAACCGCGACTTGTGCGTCCCTTAAAACAGCAACTTTTGAGGTATCTATCCGAAAACTTTGATCAATTTGTCACGTTTAATCCATAAAACACATAAGATCCGAAAATTCACACTCAGATCCACATCAATCATGCAATACTTTTAGTCTTT
Source organism: Spinacia oleracea (assembly GCF_020520425.1). Classification (NCBI taxonomy): domain Eukaryota; kingdom Viridiplantae; phylum Streptophyta; class Magnoliopsida; order Caryophyllales; family Amaranthaceae; genus Spinacia; species Spinacia oleracea. The sequence continues at coordinate 84,897,869 of NC_079488.1, read as the reverse complement.
TTAGAGTTCTTTAGATTAGGTGCTATCTGTGTAAATCTACATAGTGATCATCTAGAACTATAATCGAAAGAAACACATGTCTTTAAAATTCGCATTGAAAGCCAAACATGTTTATTGTATGTTGTCAAATTCCTCTTTCTTCTTTTGGTCTTTACCTTCTTCACTGTTTTGGGGAGACTATGAGTTATAGGGCATGCTATTTTATGTACCTAGTCTATATAAGGTAAAGCCTTCGAATGCCATTCTTACAACATCTTCCTCGTTGGTATTATCTTCTAGTTTGCATGTTGTAATTCTCCTTTTCCATCATAATGGGAACAACTACAGTCTATCCAGTAACCTAAGAAGACATGAATCAGAAAATTATAACTTCATCTAGTACTTCAACTAAATGCATTCCATAATCGATTAGGAATCACACTATCCAACAAGAAACCATGTAAACCCAAAATAAACTGAGAAAAACGAGGTTAAAACAACAAAACTTACATAAGGAACCCACTCCGAATTACGCCTCCGAAGATGAAGCACGGAATACTCAGCCACAGCACCAACCTTGAACCCCTTAATCCTATGTAGCTCCGTCAAAATACTCGCTCGATGCCTCGAAGAGAACTTCATAGACTTAAATTTGCCCTTCCCATCAGTCCTAACATTCAAATTAAACTCAACAGAGTTCTCATCCCGTCCCAAAATCGGGGACGCCCCTTCGAAATCATTCCCAACATCATATGAATTCGTCACCGACAACGTCGAAGGATCAAGTGTTATAATGCCCACATTTGAGAAGCACAAAATCCTCTTGTATCGCCCTCGCCACGAATGCTTAACCACTAAATACCGAGCCAAGTACTCCGGCTCCTCGGCAACATGAGGGGCAGAAGACGTAGGCAACGAGGAAGGTTCTGGGTGGCGGTGATGATCAGCGGAGGCAGTGGCAGTTGATGAGGTGGCGGAATGTCGGCTTACAAAGTCCATTTGTGGAAGGTATTCTAAAGTGTGAGCTTTGGGGACATTGGAGCGTAGAAACCAGAACCCTAAACCGGCATTTGCCGGTCTTTGCCGAGACTGATTCGCCCCCAGTTCTTCTGATTACAGCCCCCTTGAATCTTCTCCAGGTTGATTGATTTTCTTTTCACAAATTCAATCAATAATTCTCAATTTCACCATTAACGATGATGATTCTTGCTCAAAAAAATCAAATTCTTGAAATCAAGTCCGATCAAATTGGACTCGAATTCAATTACCAATAGAAATGGAGCAGATATTGAGGAACTTGCGTGGATTGAAGAGAGAGAATTCAGTGGTGAGTCGAATTGGGAAGTGGAAGATTAGGAGAGAGAAAGGGAAGAAGTTGAATTGGGGCTGAAATTGAGGAGATGGTAGCAGATCGAGTGAAGAGGAGAGAGAAAGTGCGATAAAGAGCGCGCGCCAGGTATGCGGAGCCGGCAGCGTTGGTGTCGACAACTCTGTCAATAACTCGAAGGCGATCTTTTTTTCTAGAGGGTGGAAAGAGAAAGATGATGCGGCGAAGTGGGTGTTAGCCGTGTTACGCTGTGGGACGAGTAATTCCTGAACAATTTCGCACAGTAACGAGATTCGTCAATCAAGTGGCGGTGCTGGAATTCAACAGACAAATAAGGGTAGGAATATAAATTGGTGATGAACTACGGTAAAGTAGACGTTAACAATACAAATTTACACCGTCTTTTCATTTATGCGCTACCAATTTTAAAACAGTCGACTTGTTTCAGTAAATTGAGCGGTTTAAATCCCAAAAAAAAAAAATCTTGAGAAATCTAAAAGGTTCCCAAATTGCTCTCTTCACTGTACTCTCTCTCTTTCATGAGTAAAGGAGCTTTTCGAAACGAGTTTTCTTCTTTTTCTGATGGTGGTTCAAACTGTGGGTTTTGAGTGGCGGAGGTTGCAGAAGAGGAGGAGGAAACGTAGGTGAGGCGGAAGTTGCGGCTGAGGGAGAGGAACGAGGGTTTTGTTGAGGAGAGAGAAAGCGGTGGAAATTGGGAGAACGAGTGGGGTTCAAGGAGAGGGAAAGAGGTTATTGGTGAAGCGAAGCACATAGAATAAAGTTGCGCCATTTCTGAAGGTGAACGTAAGAGTGTTGAGTTTTCTGGGTAAAGAGGAAAGATTGTGGACAAGGGAATGCATCTATTGAACTATTTTATGCATTCGGGTAGTAGCTTTTCAAATCTACATCAATTTTGTACAAAGTTTAAGAATTATGGCAATGACTTGCCTTCCCCATAATCGGTAATTTGATTTTGTTGAAAAGCTCGAATAATTAGTTACAATGTATGTTTAAAGTAGTAGATTGAAGTTTGTGATAGTTCTCTCCATTAATTAGTTTATGGTAGTTGTCAAATATTTGTTCTTTTACTGAACTCTTGTACATTGTCAAATTTGTTAAATTGTCTTCAATGGTGTAGTAGATTAAATTTGAGGTTGTTTGTGTGTTAGCGAAATGAAATTGTGATTAGTAACTGTGTTCCTCCATTTATTTGTGATTAATTAGGATTGAATTTGCGCCATTGAGTGTTAGAGTTCTTCCGGGAAATATATGTAGTGGATGGCTGAATTGCATGAAATTTTGGGGTTCATGATTTTGTTTAATGGTATGATTTACAGATATGTTTAATATGGTTCGCATTTGATGTCCTTGGATAGTTTTACTTCAGGTTTGACATGAGCGTCAAAAAAAATATAAGGTGTCTTTGACTGAGCTTGATTTAATCTGTGCATTGCTTGTGTTCTGGTCATCTCAGTGGCTTAGAAATTGATTTCATTTACGTTGCATCTGGATAATAGTGGTGGAGGGAAGCAAAATGAATGGGTAAGTGCGTTTCTGTTCTCTTAATACATGTTATATATTTTATTACAATACATGATTTTGTTTTGAAAAATGTATTTTGAGCTCTTGTCACATAAAAAAGAATGTTGTGACTGCCTGATCATAAATTCATAACCGTCCTCAACTTGACTCCATACTCTCGATTGGCTATAAAGTTTGTTATGTTTCTTGGGTCTTGCAACTTCAATTAGTGTAAAAGGGGAAACAACAACTCATTTGTCTTTCAATAGTAATTGATTATCAACCTCTCTCCACCATAAAACTTAATAGATTCACTTCCCTCATAGATTAGAATTGTACATGCCCAACTTGTTAGGTCAGCCGATGGTGGAACTGGAACATTATATTAGTCTAGGTGACACTCGTGACGTACAGGTTTAGTGATGAGTCTCCCACTTAAAGGACGGATGTGATTTAAAAAGTATTAAGAGATTCATTGTTTCTTATAAATTGGTTTTGTTATAACTTGGTTTGGTTTGCAACTTTATGACTTGTTACGTACATTTTTAGATAAAGTATTGATAAGATTGGTAAAAGTGATGGATGGAAAATATATAAAAATCGAATATAATGTTAAGACTTCACTGTTTTTTTTTTCCAGATTTTAGTGTAAATTAGAAAAACATATATAATCAGTATTATTGTTAGATCGTACTAAATATGTGTAATATTGTATTATATATTAATATACAAAATGTACTTTGTTGTATAATATAAATGGTAGACCGTACTATATATGTGTTGTACGTGTTAGGTTATGAACAATCTAAATGTCATGCGAAAAAACCATAAATGCTAGAATCCAAATTAAATGCACATAATCATTTAGCATAATTTAGTGAACACACTTTGTGATGCGTGTCTTCCCTAACTGCTCCCAAACCAAACAAGAACAAGTTAGAACGCCAAACGTCGTTCCTCCGTAGAAAGTCCACAATATGTTCGGATCCGCCTTAGATCGTACTAACTAGGATATAATATAAGGTTTATGATTCCAGGATCTCACTATTGTGTGATGAGCAAAGAGAATTGAATTGTGTTTCAATTGATGTGTGTTGTACATGTCCATAGGCCATGTATATATAGGAAATAGGAAAAACCCTAGGTGCCAAAACCCTAGCACGATTTAGGAAAGTTTAGGAAAATATACCAAAAATCCATAACCCTAATTGCCTTAATGCTGGCCGGCTGCTTTGCTTGAATAGCAAGCAAGCTGGCAGCCTTGGCCTGCACATGAAGCCCAGCAGCGCTGGCCTTGCACAAGCCATGCGCACTGTGCTAATTGGCCCATGGTGCTGGCCAGCTGCGCTGGCCCTTGTGGCTATGCGCGTTGTGCCTTGGCCCATGGCGCTGGCCAGCTAAATACTTGATCCGTTAACGTACTATTTGTGTGACCCTACGGGTTCAGTCAAGAGTAAGTTGTGGCATTAATTATTTTAATTCCACTTGAACTGAAGCGGCCTCTAACTAGTCATTCAGATCACTTGATCTCACTGAATAATTAACTTGCTTAATTAATACTGAACCGGATTTATTAGAATTAGCATCAAATGCATTAAATGCAAACTTGGACCAAGGGCATTATTTCCTTCAGTACGTTCTACATGATGTTATAAAACTGGAGTAAAATTACAGGAATACAATATATGAACTGATATGGCTCATTGTTAAATAACAGTATAACCTTCCCCTAACTTGATCATTCATATCTATGATGTTGAACAATAGACCTTGGCTATATGATGTCTACAACACATGCTATATAACTTTCTCATTTACTTTCAGTAAAATTAGCATCTATCACATCTCCACTATCATTAGAAGTGGTTTTAGTAGGCTATGTGGGATTAGCAACAGTTTCAGCTGTAGGACCTGCCTCAGTAGCTCATGGTTGACTGTACAAAGATTGCCCTATCTACATTACTTCTTGGTTTAATGAAGCTATGGCATCCTTAATATTCTGAGTAATTGATATGTGTGTTTTATATAGTGTTTCACCCCCGTCCCTTAGTACTTTTTTATGTGTCAAATGAGCTCTTAGGAGCCATTTTTAGTACTAATATGCGTTATTGAGTGTGCCTTGAGTTTCAGGTTTGATTATGAGAAATTGGTCTTTTTAGACTCATTTCATGGTGATTTAGGCCACTACACGAGCCCGAGGAAGTTCGGGACCTTTTTCGTCGACTTTCGGGAGCCTTAGATGCTTATGGTTGAGCCCCGAGAGTTAGACTCGGTGATATGGGCGAAGGATATTGAAGATTGCAAATCGCCCTGTGAGCTGAGGGCGAAATGCGACCATCGGGCGGAAAGAAGAGGAAATTAAAGTCATCTATGCGCGCCCGATCGGGCGCACTTCGCCCGGTCCGGATCGGGCGGCCAAATAAGAGCAGCTGTGAAGAATTCGCAAACCGCCCGATCGGGCCGACTGTCGAGCACTTCGCCCGATCGGGCGACGCCAACCTCCAGCAGTTTTTCGCGCATTTACTTTTCCGTTTTTTAGGCTTTATTTTGGCAAACTATATAAACAAGCCTTAGTTAATTTGAGAAGCATCTTATTTTCTAGTATTAGACCCTTAGTTTATTTTCTCTTAATCTAGTTTTCTCTCAAATTTGTTCCAAGCACTTATTTTTAGTTTCAATCAAAGCTCCAATTTTTAGTTCATCCTTTTGTTCTACATTTAGGTATTGCTTTCTATTTTGCTTTATTAATTACTTTTAATTATGTTTTCAATCATGCTAATTGCTTTGTTTATTATTAATATGCTTGAGTAGTCTAATTTCTAGGGTTTGGGGATCCATGATTATTATGAAGGGATATTGAATAATTGTGATTGTTGGCATTGTAATTAATTCCTATTGATTGGTTTATTTCACTATACAATTAGATTTGCGCAGGTTTAATTGTGGTAGTTATGCAACATCAAATTAAGATTTGAGAGATGCAATTTGATGTTTAGGCTTGTGTCAATAGGTGGAATTAGAGTTAATACGTAGCGAGAGCCCGTTAATTCTAAGTCTATGATTAGTATCGATTCGAGAGAGCATGCTAGTCTAATTAATTACTTTGTTGATTATCGTGATTGTTCATTGTCCTGGATTGTTATTTGTTGGTGAACCTATGCCCTAGATTCCTTAATATATTGATTCATATTAGTTTAATTATCGTTCGTAGTCTTAGCATACAAATCACCAACCAACTCTTGTTCCCAATAGTCTAGATTAATTAATTGATAGTAGAAAGAACGCATGTTTCCCTGTGGATTCGATCCTGACTTCCCTTGCTACCTTGCTAGTGAACTTAGGTTATTTTTGATTAGGTGATACGACTTTAGCCTATCAGTAATGCCACCTTCCATAACATCCTTCATGTAACACCCTAATAATTCCTTACTTTTATAAAACCATTTTCCAACTTAAAATAAAGGAATTACTAAGATATTACCGCCACCATGATAACGATTAAGGCTATTACCAGAATTACGCAGCGGAATTTAACTAACTTTCAAAACATAATAATAGTTAATGGCCTCCATACAAATCTTACGGCCCAAAACCAAAACATTTAATAATCCATTAACTAACAGTTTAAAAATAGTTTAAGTAGTTTATGTAGTCATGACTATAAAAATAATAGCAGAGTTTATAAATACGGAAGAGAAAACATCTCTCAACTCAATCCCATGCTTGATAGCTTATCCCGCAAGTTATCTCTACAAACCTGTTATTAAAAATCTACTCCCCAACAACGCAAATGCAATGGTAGATCATCACATGGTCATTAAGGCAAAGGCCATGACCAAAGGGAACATGAAGCACGAAGTCAGCGAAAGCTGAGTACGAACAACCTAGAATGAAATCGTAGTCTAACATGCTTCACTAAACAATATAATAATGCACATGCAAAAGCCATTTAATAAACGAATAATCATGGAGACAAGACTCGACACAAGACACGACTCTTGACTCGCAGATTAATTAAGAATAAGCTTCGAACGGGCACAAAAGAAATATCCATAAAGGAAGGGTGTTGGGAGCCAACCAAACACCAAAATAATAAATAAAGTAACTTGTCGGATCATACCGACGGAATTCCAGTACATAAAAAGAATGAAACAACATCTTGTATCATTCGTAGGAGTACAAGTTTTCCGGCAAGACTCCCCCCCCCCCCATTGTTCATACTTAAGGTATATATGTTCCAAGAGTTTTGAAGCTTGCTCTGGTTGCACTTTACGTTAATTAATATTTTATGTACAAGGTGAACTCAAGACACAATCGACAAGACATAAAATACAAGCAACTAAACAATGACACTTCATTTTAATCCTTTAGGACGTGTCATCAAAACACATAACTCAAGTGATATTACTCCCATTGTTCCTTCTCAATATACTATTGAGATAACCCGACATTGCTAGTTAACAAGCGGGGTGTGCACAAGGCACGAAAACCCCTTTAATTCAATTCACATAGACTTCCTGAAGATACCCTAAAGACGGGGTAGAATAAACAGTGCAACGAGGCACGAATACTTGGCTCAAAGTATGCTAGACATTACGTACAATAGCATAAACAGAAATCGTTGCATGTGAAACACCCATACATGCATATAAAACTTGAACAACATGCTTGACATTAAATCAACGATTAATAATAATCACAACATGATTGTTCACATAGGATTCACAAATTCAATAATAATAATCTATAACATACTTGTTCACAACATCAAACATGAATCCAATATTAATCCAAGTCACATGATTCACAATAATAAAGTATCACATAGTCCTCATGTAATCGGTGGTCACCCTAGACATGTACGTACCTCGAATATCTAAGTACGGGGGCCACTTTGCGAATCACGACTCAAGGCTAAAAATCACCTCCTATAATTAAAACAATAAAACTTAGTTATTATCCATGCTTACTAAATTTCCAGCAACTTTTATAAATTCTAAAACCCTTGATTTAGTTCGAAATTAATTGCTCCTAATTAAAATAATAGTCTCAATTGAAAAACTAAAGTCCTAGTATGAAAATATTAATTTTCCACCTCTAAAATCATCAAAATCGACACTTTTTGGCTTTGAATTAAATCTGAAAATTACATTTGATTTCCATAATTGAAATTAACATCAAATTATGTAAATCAATCAATCATTAAATTGGGATTAACACCCTAACCCTAATTAACCATAAAAATCACTTTAAAGAATTAAAAATTGACACTTTATTGAATAATCCAATCTGAAAATTATAGTTCTTTGATTTAAGATATTCCTCATGAATCCTATCATACAAAAAATCACAATACGGTGTTCATAACCATTCCCAACAGTCTAATAATCCAAAATCAATAATAACACTATAATTTAAAATACGAAATTGAAATAGAATAGGCAAGGAAGAAGAGAATTATACCAAACTGGCCTATAGCACGGTACAATCACGATTTGAATGTGATTGGGAAAAAAAGGATAAAAAATATACGGAGTATAATACATACACCAAACGATTTGTGTGTGTGTTGCGTGTGGGTAGCGTGCGACGTAAGCATGGGCAGCAGCAAGGGTACTCGCACAAGCACGAGTGAGAGAGAGCGCGAGGCGAGTAAGTGTGTGGGCTAGGCGACGAGGCCACATGCAACAAAAACAATGACAAGCAACATCAGCAGCATGCAACAGCACGCACGAGGCTGTGCGACAAGAGAGAGCGAGAGGCGAGGGAGTTTGTGAGGGCGTGTGCTGTGCCAGAGGCAGCAGCGAGCACGAGAGAGTGAGGAGGAAGGGCGAGCACGAGCACAAGGCACTAATATCATGTGTGTGTGTGTGTGTGCTCGGGCAAGGAGACGGGCGAGAGAAAAGAGATCAGGATGAGAGAGCAGAGGGAGTCTGGTGCAAGGGAGGAGGAGAGAGAAAATAATGATGGGAAGTGGGGATCAATTAATGAAGGGGGTTATATTTATAGGTTCACCAAATCCCTAATGGGCTAGGCGCGCTTAGGAATTAAGCATTGGGCTTTGCACATTTAAGTAATTGGGTTTGAATTGGGATTTGAGCTTAGAAACTCAGTTGGGTTCAACAACTAGACGAGTTGGGCTTAAAATTAATTCAAACCATTTAAAAACACGACCCAATAAATTTCCCCAATCAAATAATAAATTCCTTTCGGATTTAATAGAAATAATAATTATTTTAAATTAAATAAAAATACATTTAAATCATATTTAAATGCAATTTAAATTCTAAAATTCATAAAAATAATTTATAAGTACAATAAAATATATTTATAAATTCAGAAAAATACGAGGTATTACAGTATACCCTCCTTAAAAGAAGTTTCGTCCCAAAACTTGGGCACGGTAACCAAAATTTGAAATTCAAAACTTGTGAGTTTATGAGACTTTATTGCGTTTTCTTGCAAAAATTTTAGTTGTATTATTTAGGTGATTCAACATGACAATATGAAATGCAATTTCAATAGAAAGCACTAAATTTAGCATAAAATAAGGAAAAATAAGGTAAAAAGCGCAAAATTCTACCGCACTCTACCCCCCTTAAAAGACACGGATTACGACCCCGTAACTCAACTAACCTCGGGAAAAAGCTCGGGATATTTCTTTCTCATTTCTTCCTCGGCTTCCCATGTAGCTTCTTCTGGTTCTTAGTTAGAAAATAACACTTTGACAATCTTAACATCCTTAGTTCGCGTACTATGCACTTTACTATCTAGGATTTTTACTGGTCTTTCCTCGAAAGTTAAGCTTTGGTCCAATTCTATGGTCACCGGTTACAACACATGCTACTTATCGGGGACATATATACTTTCTCAATTGAGCTATATGAAACACATTATACACTCTACGCAAATCCATGGGTAAGGCTAGTCTATAAGCTACCTTTCCTATCCGTTCCAGGATTTATATGAGCCTATGTACTTTGGGCTAAGCTTTCCTTTCGTCCCAAATTTCATTATACCCTTCATTGGTGAAACTTTGAACTCTTCATCTCTAAGCGTCAAGTCTGCAACTCTTTTGGCGATCTTGCACCGCTTGAATCTTGGATTGAATAGTCCTAACTTGGTTCATTGTGTCCTCTATCATTTGAGGTCCTAACACAACAGTTTCACTAATGTCACTCCAACATATGGGACTTCTACATTTCCGTCCATACAAGGCCTCAAATGGCGCAATTCCTATACTGGCATGATAGACATTATTGTATGAAAACTCAATCAAATCTAGACTATCTTCCCATCCTCCTTGGAAATCTATGACACATGCTCGAAGCATATCTTCAAGTATTTGAATAGTCCTTTCAGTTTGTCCATTTGTGGCTGGATGGAACGTTGTACTCATTTTCAATTTCGTACCAAAGTTCTTCTGCACACTTTTCCAGAAGTTCGAAAGAAACCTTGAATCCCCATCTGATACGATATCCTTAGGAACTCCATGTAGTCTCACGACATACTTAATTTAAGCTTTGGCAAGTTGCTCCATCTTCCAAGTTTCCTTCATTGGTATAAACATTGCCGACTTATTCAACCTATCTACCACTACCCAAATGGTGTCGTTCCCTGTTTTCGACTTGGGTAACACAAGTGACGAAGTCCATTGAAATACAGTCCCATTTCAAACTCGAAATTTCTAATGGTTGGACCTTCCCTTGAGGTCTCCTATGCTTTATCTTGACTTTTTAACAAGTCAAGAATTTTGCTACAAATTCAGCTACTTCATTCTTCATCCTTGGCCACCAATAGACCTTCTTCAGATCCTTATACAACTTGTCACCACCCGGGTGAACAGAATATGGTGTATTGTGACCTTCTTTCATTAGATTTTCCTTCAATTCTCCCCATTTTTGAGGCACACACCACCTTTCTTTGTACCTCAAACTTCTATTGTAACACCCTAATAATTCCTTGCTTTTATAAAACCATTTTTCAACTTAAAATAAAGGAATTACTAAAGTATTACCGCCACCGTGATAACGGTTAAGGCTATTACCAGAATTACGCAGCGGAAATTAATGTCAACTAACTTTTAAAAACATGATTAATAAAATATCGAGGCCTCCTACAATTTGGAACCACGACGGCCCAAAAACCAGAGTATTAAAAGTTCAACGATTTCAAACATAATTAAAGTATAAATAAATAGTTCAAAATACGAAAGCATGCAACTCTCTCGATCATCCCAAGCCACATGATTTCGATCTACCAACCTGCTATATTATTCTACACCCCATCAATGCAAGTGCAAATGATAGATCATCATAGGGTCATTAAGGCAAAGGCCATGACCAGAAACACACAAAGCACGTAGTCAGCAAAAGCTGAGTACTTACAAGAATAGAGTGAAACAAAACTAAAACATGCATCACTCACTAAGTACTAATCATCATGCAAAAGCCATTTAAGAATCAACAAACCAACCATGAATACAAGACTCGACTCTTGACTCGACTCTTGACTCACAATTTAATTAGAATAAGCTTCGAACGGGCCAAAAGAATATTCCATAAAGGAAAGGTGATGGGAGCCAACCATACACCAAATAATAAATAATAAATTCGGGCCATACCGAGTGTCGGGCCATACCGATGGAATTCCTGCGCATAATATAAATGAAACAACGTCTTGTATCATTAGTAGGAGTACGAGCTTTCCGGCAAGACTCCCCCCATTGTTCATACTCAAGGTATATACGTTCCAAGAGTTTTGAAGCTTGTTCTGGTTGCACTTTACGTTTATTAATATTTTATTAAAGGTGAACTCAAGACTTAACAACGTACAATTAATAAATGACAACCAAAACAATCTTATTTTAATGCTTTAGGACTTGTGATCAACAAAGCAAGACACTTGTGAGATTACTACCATGTTCCTCCTCACCAAAGTGAGATTCCACATCATGCCCATTAACACGAGGGTTGTGCCCTTGCACGACAAATCCTAATTCATTTCATACAACATATTCCCAACTGAACCCTACATGTGCGGTGGCTTACGTGAGCTAACCCTTCACATGTGGTAAATAAATAGTACAACGAGGTACGAATAATTGGCTCAAAGTATGCTAGACATCCCGTACAATAGCATAATAATAAATAATCCATCCCTTGCATGTGAAACAAACCATACATGCATAAATATTGAACAACATGATTGACAATGAAATCCATACTCATAATAATCCCAACATGCTTGTTCAATCAACAATTCAATAATTCCAATAATAATAATTCACTTGATTGTCCACCAAATCAAATATGAATTCACCAAGTTCACGTAATATGATTCACATCAACAAATAATCATGTAATGTCCCTTGACAAATAATGTGGTCGCCTTAGACTTGTACGTACCTGGAATACCTAAGTACGGGGGCCACTGTGCGAATCACAACTTACTAAAAATCAACTCCTATAAACACAATGGAGAAACTTAATTATTATCCATGTTTACTAAATTTCGAGCAACTTTGTTTAGTTTTAAAACACTTGAATTAATTAGAACTTAATCGTTCATTAATAAAATAATAGTCTCAATCAATCGTTTAAAACCCTAGCATGAAATTAATTTATTTTCATGTATAAAACCATTAAAAGTCGACGTTTTAAGTCTTTACAACATTCTGAAAAATATAATTGATTATCATAATTAAATTTATCATCTAATTATGCTAATCAATCGCCCATAAGGCTTAGATTAAAACTCCAATCACAGTTTGTAATTAAAACCATTAAAACTAATAAAAATTGAAGCTTTAATATATACTTCAAATCTGAAAATTATAATATTTCAATTCAAAACATCCTTCAATAATTCAAACATACAAATCCTCAAAATTCGATGTTCATAACCGATCCCAGCATTTTAATTAATCAAAACCAATAATAGTAATATAATTTAAATACGGAATTGAAATAGAATAGGCAAGGAAGAAGAGAATTATACCAATCCGGCCTATAGCACGGAACAACCACGAATTTAAGTGATTGGGCGAAAAAGATTGAACAACGAACAAAAACAACACACACACACACACACGTTCCGTGTGTGCGCGCGCGGGCAGGATCGAAGGCAGGCACAGCAGCAGCTGGCGCGCGGGACAAGAGGGCGAGCAAGAGAGTGAGGCGAGGGGCGTGTGGCTGGGCGAGAGCAGCGCACACAGAAACAGCAATAGCACACAGCAGCAGCGCGCAAGGGGAAGGGCGAGCGCTGCGCGAGGGAGCAAGAGGGAGAAAAATTACTGCAGCAGGATTTTAGAACGCTCATAACTTTTAATCTACAACTCGGAATTGATCGATTCTTGAGTCAAAGTTCAAGAACTTTTCGAGATCTACAACTTTTAAGAAGAAACGTTTTTCTGAAAACGAACGGAAGTAGGAGAAAAACGGCCAAACATAAGTTCGACGAAAGAAAGAAGAATTTAGGGTTAGGGTTTTGTTTTTAGGTGTAATGAATAATAGGGAGCGATTTTGAGGGTGAGCACCTATATTTATAGACTTAGAAAACTCAAAGATGGGCTAGGCTTTACGATTCCCTTTCGGGCTTCATTAAACATAGGATGGGCTTGTTTAATTTGTTTGGACTTGAACTTGGAATTGAATTGGGCTAGATTCATTTAAAATCGTTTTACTTTTGAAACCCAATTAAATTCCCAACATTAAATAATAAATTCGTTTAATATTCTAATAAAATAAAATACATTTAAATAACATTTAAATGCGTTTTAAATTCTAAAAATCATAAAAATACTTTATAAATGTAATAAAATATATTTATAAAATACAGAAAAATACGAGGTGTTACATCTATCATCATGGACTTTGAAATATGTTTCCTTTCCTTGCGAGATCTTTTCCTTGATCCGCTCTAACTTAACATCTCCAGCCTGATTCTCTTTAATCTTACTAAATACTGATGGTTCGATAGTCAATGCATTTACCATTCCTTCCAGACATTCACCACTCACCATTTATATATTCAATCGTTTGCACAACTCGTTAGCAACTACTAACGCATTCACACTATGGCTTGATTTCCTACTCAAGGCATCCGCAACTACACTTGCTATCCCTACGTGGTATTAAATGTCCAAATCATAATCTTTGATTAATTCCTACCACCTTCTTTGACGCATATTCAAGTCGTTCTGTGTGAAAATGTACTTTAAGATTTTATGATCCGTGAATATCTTACATTTCACACCATAGAGATAGTGACGCATATCTTCAATGCAAACACTATGGAAGCTAGTTCTAAATCATGGGTAGGGTAATTGGCTTCATACGGCTTCAACTGCCTTGACGCATACGCAATAACCTTCCCATTCTGCATCAATACACACCCTAAACCATTCTTCAATGCATCACTGTACACATCGTAGGTATCACCTCCATCGGGTAGAGTTAGCACTGGCGCGGTTATCAATCGCGTCTTCAGAGCATGGAATGCTTCTTCACATTTCTCATTCCACTCAAACTTAGCTTCCTTCTTCATCATAATAGTCATTGTTTTTGGCTATTCTTGAAAAGTCTTGCACAAAACACCTATAATATCTAGCTAAACTAAGAAAACTTTGAATATCGGTGACACTTTTAGGTGTAGGCCATTCACTAACTGCTCTGATCTTAGCAGGGTCCACTGCAACTCCTTCTTTAGACACAAATTGTCCTAAAAATGCAACCTTTTCCAGACAGAATTCACAATTCGAGAATTTGGCGTACATCTGATTGTGCCTCAATGTACTCAACACAGACCTTAAGTGTTCAACATGATTTTCTTCACTCTTTGAATAAACCAGGATATCATCTACCACTACGAACTTGTCCAAGAATGCATGGAATACTCGGTTCATTAAGTCCATAAAAATAGCAGGTGCATTGGTTAACCTAAAGGCATAACAGTGAACTCGATCATAATGACCGTATCTAGTCATGAATGCAGTCCTTAGTATATCGTGATTCGCGATTCTCAACTGATGATAACCCGACCGCAAATCAATATTTGAAAAGATTCCTGCTTCTTTCAACTAGTCAAACAGGTCATCTATCCTAGGCAAAGGATACTTATTCTTGATTGTGACCTTATTGAGCTCCCTGAAGCTTATACAGAGTCACATACTCCCATCCTTATTCTTCACAAACAAGACCGGCGCTCCCCAAAGCGATGCACTTGGTCTAATATAACCTTTCTCTAGCAATTCCTCCAATTGACCTTTCAACTCACTCATTTCTGCTGGAGCCATTCGATATGGAGCTTTCGAAATAGGTGCGGTTCCAGGTACTAGGTGTAGGGGAATACAGTTAAACATAATAACATGTGCGGAAACAATCCCCAAAGCCAGGAAACATGTATAAAGCACAGATTAAGCATACTTACATTCGAAGCGTATTTACCTAGTAATCTGTCAACGAACACGAACTTAGAACTCCACTTGTCGTTCCTTTACTTGGTTCACCGACACGATCAGATCCGTCTTAATAACCGTAGCTTAGACAATTAATCAAGAGTGTTTGCTTTTTAGGAAGAACTCAGTTTGGAGGCACAGAGAGAATTAGGGTTCTCTGAGAGTCTAGGGTTAGAGAGTGATTAGATTGTGTATGGAAAACTTAGGTGCATAGGTTATTAGAATAACCTAACTAACCGGCCAAGCCAAAAGGCCATGAACGGCCACCAGGCCCACGCGACACTCGACAAGCGAGCACGCAGCCAGCTGGGCCATGGGTCGCGCGCTGCTGCTGCTACTGTGTTGTCGCCTTTGGCCCCCGCGCGCACACGCAGCCGCTCGTCTTTGGGCCAGCGTTGCTGTGCTAAGTTGCTGCGCACCATGCGCCCATGGGCCTCGAATGCTTCATGCATTCGGCTCGTGGGATGCTCTTCGTATTCGCGACTAATATCGTTCCGGATATTATTTATCGTTTCGTATACGATGACTCACCGTCATACGATGCGATTTATTCATTTCGCCCAGCTTACGAATATTCGCGATACGATATACGATTCCGATGCAAGGTCGTATCGTATAATACGTTTTCCAAAACTAATTCCCGAAAAGCTATTAAATGAATTTCCGATTCATTTAATCCGGTGATCTGTTACATTCCATTGGTGTGACCTTGTAGGTTCAGTCAAGAGTAAGTTGTGAGCTTAATATTCATTATAACTCACTGATCGGAAGCATTGCTCCAACTAGCTGTTCCGATCACTTGATCTCACTGAATTAATTGTTCGCAATTAATTTGAACCTTTGTATTAGACTTAATGCACCTTGGGTGAAGGACATATTTCCTTCAGTCTCACACTTGTCATTCAGACAAGTGTGTATTCACATTCCTTTGTCACTTAGTGTTACTTACTGAACATAAGGTAAGATCCAAGCCATCCTTATTAGGTCCAGAAGTGTTTCTCGGATTACAGAGCTCAACTGTTAAACTGTAACACCCCGACAATTCCCTTTTTCTAAAATAACCCTTTTTATCAATATAACTATAGAGAATTATCAAAGTATTATCGCCCGTGTGAAAACGTAACGGCTTATTCAGAATTTTGCAGCGGAAAACATAAATCTAACTTTTAGGTTCATAAATAATTAATTGCATATTAAATCCAAAAACCAATTAACGAAAATAAGGAAATATAAATAGTATGACAAGTTTCAAGTCTAAATTAACAAACCAAGTCACTTAGCAAAACAAAAATAAATACAAGCTCTCTAATCCCGATCCCAATGATGCATCATCTTCAAACCTGTAGATGGGCAACGCTTATTGATCCTTAGAGACTTCTCACCAAAATGGGTCATCACAGGATCAATAAGGCATAGCCATGATCAACACACACAAACAAAGCACGTAATCAGCAACGCTGAGTACTACATACTAAAATAATAGCCATCCTAACATGATACTATTAAACGAACAATCCTAACATGATACTAATGAACATAAATAAGGGCAGACAAAACGTGATAATTTGACGACCATACTTGACTAGACTAGGCTAGACTTATAACAATAATATTATTTTAGTTGAAATAGACAATGGACCGAGTTGTCCGTCCAACAGTCTTCACTAAGGAAGACGAGGTACGAGCGCGACTCCGTAATCTCACTGACCTGCGATATCGAGGAACGTTTGAATAAAAATAGAACACGGTGATCAATCCGGTCCCAGAAAAGGCCATGGGCTACCACCATGAACCCCAACTCCTGTTTGTCCGTCACTTTAGACGTGCACAGTCAAAAGCTATTGCTACTCAGTTTCACTTTACATGATTTACAAATTGAGACTCTGTTATGACTCAACAATCACATAAGGCATACAATCCACATTTGTTCACAATTGTTTTTATCTTGGAATTAAGTAAGTGATCATAAAGGTATCAATCAAGGCTCATTCCAATTTACCCAACCTTTCCTTTAACCATGATCAACCCTGTATATGGGTACAAAGTTTCAACTTACTAAACAAGGTCCACCGCCCTCATAAAGTAGTGAAAAGCTAGAAAGGGAACAATAACTAATCGATCCAAACCAACATATAGAATAATCTAGTGTTCCCAACCAACATGTTTGTATCAATCATCCATACTAACATGTTACAATTCTCATAATGCAATATAAGTTCAATATGTCCGTCCAACAGTATTAAACATGCAATTTCAACATAACCAAGTTCGTCAATAATATCAACATCACCAAGTTCAACAATAATATCAACATAACCAAGTTCAACAACAAATTCAACATGGTTTCAACAATTAGCACACATTCCAAGCACACAGGTATGTACGTACCTTGTGTAAACAAATTGATATGCCACTAACAATCTCAAAAGTCGTCTACAGAGAATTCTCCGCCTAACACAACCAACAAATATTCCCAATCAATTTCTAATCATTCGCAACCATAATAAAGCATTCTAAATACATCCTAAACATATTTAAAACCTTCCCTAACATTAAAACTTGAACATTTGATTTCCTAGCATCATAATTATTGAATTAGTGATTGAAATTCGTTGAAAACTCTTTGCAAACATTATACTTTAAATTTCCAGTAATATAAATTCGTTTAAAACTTCGCCAAGACCAAAGTAACATGCTTAGAACATTGAAACAATAATTTTAATAATCCACAATCATCCTACCATGGTTTAAAACCATTAAAACCTTAAAATCCATGCTTTAAGTAATTAAAAATCATTATTTCAATGCAATTACATAATCTGGAAATTAAATTATTATTTAAGCATAATATATAATATGAAGATTCTAACTAAATCATAAAAAGTATAATTTAAATTCAAGAACATAATTTAAATTACTAAAACGTAATTAAAACATTAATTAGTTTTAAGGTTCAAGAATTAACCAAAAAGAGAGACAAAGAGGGAAGGTTGGCCGACGGTAGCTGGGCGGCGCAGCAGCAAGGAATCCGGCGGCGTGTCGCGGCCGGTGACTGGTGGTTGGCTAGGCGGCAGCATAGCGGCTGTGAGCAAGGAGAACAAATAGTTAGGAGAGAAAAGAAAGAAGGAATGAGAAAGAAGAAGGGAAGAGAAGCTGGCGGTGGGCTGCGGCAAGGATGACGACTGTTGGGGCATCGACGCCGGTGGAGTGGTGGTTGATGACGCGGCTGGGCGGCAGGGTGAAGGTGGTCGCACGGCTCGGTGGCTGTGGAAAATAGAACCACAATTAAGCGGAGAAGGGAACGAAGGAAAGCACGAAGCAAGAGATGGAGAGGAGGAGAAATACCAGACAGTGGAGGAGGACTGGTGGTCGTGTGGTGGTTGGTCGACGGCTGTGGCGGCGCTGCAAGGGTGCAGCAGTTCAACAAAGTACACGTCAAGGGAAGAGGAGGTTGAGGGTTTGCATATTCACGTGAAATTGAAACAATGATGGGGAAATATGGGTTATTTGTTTTGGGCTTTACCAATTTGGGCTAGGATTAGAATAGAGTTGTTTGAATCCAAAACCGGTTAGGATTGTTTTATAAGTTCAATCGTGTTTTCGTAATTCGAATTCTTTTCAACATCGAATTCTAAAATTATTTTTGATTTCATAAACCGTTGAAATATTTAAAATGTAATAAAAATAAATATACGTTAATTATATTATTATTTCTAAAATTCTTAAATTCTATTTAAATATAATTAATTATACATTAAAATATATTAATAAAATTTATAAAATTACGGGGGATTACATAAACTTTTACAGAAGGTTAAGCCTTAACCATTCTGAGCACAGCCATGCATTTTACAGCATCTAACTCTCCGAGAGGCCTTGTTACACAACAACACCATATCCTATCAAAGATAGGAGGACAATCCATTCTTGCAATCTATGAACACTCACTTTGATTCATAGTACGCCCAATAACTGCTTTTATAGCCTCCTTTTACGGTGCGACGTTTAGCTAGCATCAAAGCGAACTAATTCTCAAACGAGCAGACACAATCTCTCATGTTCTGAGGAACGGTTTCTAATCACCATTAATGAGAACTACCTATGACATGACTTTAATCTCTTAAAGTGTTCTCATGGTCAATCCGATACAAGATCCAATAAGTATCTATGCAAATGGTTTCTGACATCCAGTCCATCTAGTTCAAGAAATAGAACTATAAACCAACTTGCAATCTAATCTTCATTAGTCATCGGTCGTCCAACCTTTCAATGACCTGGATTAGGGATCCTTTTGTGATTTCAATATTCAAGTTCACTTATGGGTGTTTCTTTGTCGAAGAATCCATCTTGACATCCCATTTGAATGTTTTGAATCACATGGACTTATCATTTAATACTAAACCAAAATTAAATGAATATGAAATATAATTTCATAAATGATAAATGTTTAAATCAAATGCTTACCAATTTGTGGGCCTCTAACCCAAAATCAAGCATTAATGTTTTACAGATATAGGCCTTTCACCCAATACTTAAAACATTCATGGAACTCAAACTTGATTCCATTTCTGCATATGAATGTTGTGTCTCATTCAATGCAGAGGTTTAGTTTATCATACTTTGCTATTCTTAGCATCCTTTCTATCGAAAGCCTTTCGATGTAAGATGAAAAGATCTTTGAATGTGTTTATAGAATGATCTAGTATTTCATTGCTGTTAGAATGATTCTCATATTCAAAATAGAAAATTATCCAGATAGCAGACTTGTGATCAACCTGAGTTCATTGAAGAACTCCCACTAAAAAAAATTCCCTTTCATTGCTTCTTAGGCAACAATGAATTCATTTCAATTATGTAGAATTTCAAATGATGCTTCCCTTTTGGAATGCTCCAACCAGTTCACATAGATGTGGGAGATACATCTTTCAACTGAGAACTTGGAAACTAATAATTGATTCAGTTTCCCATGCATCACATATGGTTTAGAACCTATGTTACCACCTTTTAATCACGACGCCTAATTGCCCGTGTATGTTTGTGGTTTGCCTAACAACAAGATTCAACTTTTGCTTAGGCAAACACTACTACAAATCCCGCCTTTTATCGACGCTTTTCAGACCATTTTTCGACGCATAAAAGCGTCGATAAATTTGACCTCGACGCTTTCAAGAAGCGTCGAGTAATTTAAAGTCGAGAATATTCTCGACGCTTAAAGGCGTCGAGAAAGAAGACGCTTTCTGGCGATTAAATTCTTTGTTCAGCGTCGACAACAACGACTCTTTTTAGCGTCAAGAGATTTGATTTTCGCGTCAACAATATTTTTCCCGCTTTGCCTATCATTTACCTATGTAACGTTCGCGACGCCTACAAGCGTCCAGAAATTTATATTCACGACGCCTACAGGCGTCCAGAAATTTATTTTCGCGACGCCTACTATATATCATCCATAAATTTGTGTTGACGTGAATTTTAATTCTAAATGATCATATAATTATGAAGTTAAAAGTAAAGCAACAAGATCAATAATGAAACTTGAATTTTGAATAATTGGTCTTCAATAAAATTAACTTAATTATAACTTTAGAAGTAGCTAGTTAGTATCCATAGATCATAATACACACTTGTTACTAGCCAAAATCCATAATACATAAATGTCACTAACCAAAACATCATTAAATATCTAAACAATATCTACTAAACCAAAGAACTAAAGCCTAGAAAAACTAGGATCTAACTATATATATATATATATATATGATGGTAGTAGCTTTGTGAAGCTCAAGTCTTGCGCGTCTTCTTTGTCGTGTCCTTGCGTGTCTTCTTTGTCACGTTGGACGACCTTCAAAGAAAAATACGAAATGTAATAAGTACAAAATGAGCAGGAGAATCACAAATATTTGCTATGAAAGTAATCAAGCTAGTCATTGTGATCATTGGTATATAAGTAATACATTAAAAAAAAATAAGATAACTAAAACTCTATACAAGGTGGGAATGAGTCAGTTATCTAGTATTTGTATGAAGCTATCTTATAAGACCACCACAATGCCTCTTTCTTGGTTTTCAAATTCCCCCCACAATAAGATTTCCTGGTTTGTTCCACTTGCATATAGCTAGCTTTCAAAATCTCTAACCACATTTACAATCACTCTCACTTACAATCACTCTCACTTACTATAAATCTCCACTTGCACCTACGCAGGCTTTGAATTAGAGGTGGCGTCACAAGTCGTGTTGACCTGGTAGTCAGTCCATGATGCTGAGAGTTGGGACTTTGTAGTGGAGTTTGAACTGGTCTGGGTACAAAATAAGGGCATGGAGTAGGATTGTACATGGGGCCACACAGTTGGTGCTGGACTTAAATATTTGAGTAGGAAGTAGGATTCCCCTTGGAGCATGGCTAGATGTTGGTGCTAACACCTGTTTAATACTCCACCAAAAGCCGAGTTCACTTACTATAAGCCTAATAAACTTGTTAAAGTAACCAGAAATTTTGATCCAGTAATGAGTTTGAGTTGTTAAATCTGTTTCTCAAAAAATCGATGATTTCTTATCAGGTCAGGAAATGAGGACTACACTCTAAATCACTAAATGATCCATGACAAACTCTGAAATACCCTCTAATTCAACCTTCTCTCCATCATGAATACAAGTTTCAATTAGATGAAAACTAACATCTCAGCCGACTGGAGTATACTTAAGTGTTCAGGAGTAGCTCATTAAGTAGTCTTATCATACCAAATAGGTAAAATCTTAGAAGTATAAACCACTTTTTGGTTAGTATCTTGTACATCAAATGTATGCCGATAAGTCATTCTGTCATATATATATATATACATAGTTAATAGTCACATATACTAATCCGCATTAAAACAATACCTCAAGTAATAAACACTTAAAAAAATCTGCACAAGTAATATGGATGCCTCTGATAGACATTCAAATATTTTTAATGCCTTAAACCCATGGGTTAGAGATGTTAAACAACTATTGACGGCGAAAACCTATGCATAATCCTTGTTAAATAGGAGTAAGTGTTAAATTATTAATCACAATAACACATTCTCTTGCTTCTATTTTTATGTATAATCTAACACGAAGAAATCCTTACATTTTCCTTAGAGCATACCAATTACCAAGTTTGATGCGTTATTTAAGAAAAAATCACAAAACCTAAGCAACGTAATTAGTCCCCCAGTCCGAATTTCATGGTCACATAATTAGTTCAAATTATACTAGCAACCTGACTATTAATTCTGGACGGGCAGAATAATTTGTTACCTGAAGAGGTAGAGGATCATTCCTGGCACAATGTAGTACTGTAGTAGTAGTACTAGACCCTCCTTCAGCATTGAGCTTTTTCCTGTAATCCATTTCTCTCCCAATAGCAAACTCTACTGACATCACATAGCTTTTCCTGTCAGCTGCCATTTTGTTCTCTACTACCATGCATCACTCAAAGCCGAAAAAATTAACATATATGAGGGCTAGAATAACAGATTTTACTTAACATAGACAAATCTAAACTGAATTTAAAGGGTGAACTCAAAATTACTCGGGTCTAACCAAATTATATTAGAAGCACGAAACAAACAACATGATTTAACTGCAAACAAATACCTAAACCCCTAGAAATTCAAATTTTGAAAAAGAACGAGAATCGGAAAGCACAAAAAAAAGGAAATTGTAAACGAAAACTTATGTTACCTTCACAAGATTGACAGGGTAGAAGACGGTAAATAACCATTCACATGCCCAACAAGATCTAAAAGTCCAGAGAATGGAATTAAAAAAATTAGAGAGGTGAGACAGAGAAATACCTGACCAAGAGAAAACAAATGAGGAAGCTAAATGAAAGAGCTTAAAATTCCGTTGAGAGGAAAGAAGATCTGATATTCTTTAGCAGTAGATGAGAGGCGGTGAGGGCTGTACAATGAGCGGTTTATCTTTTCCTTGAGGTTGCAGGCGATAAGCAGCGAATTACACAACATCACGTGCCTTGCACGTGTACTATCGACGCATAAAATCGCCTGGATAATCATGGACGTCAAAAGGCGTCGTGAATAAGCGGGAAATTATTTCCCCCCCAACGCTCATATCCCAGCGTCGAGCTCCATGCGTCCAGAAACCAAGGCTTTTGTAGTAGTGGATGATGGTGAAATGTAACTTAGCAGATCAGAGATCAGAAACCATCTGCCATTAAGAATTTGCCCAGTAATACTTATAGGCATTTTCTTACTCCACTCAATAAACTAACTTTGAGGGAGTCCTTACACAATATATATAAGAGGTGCAGTTGTGTCCAAAGGCTAACACTAGGCTTGACAATTCATAGTACATCAGTAGAGAGAATGGAACTAAAATATGCACAATCAGATTAACAATAGCCACAACTGCTATATATGATCTTCATCCTTGTATCTGAAGATTAGTCCACATATTATCTTAAACTGCTATATATGATCTTCATCTTTCAGGAAAGTTACAAGCAGAACAGTCTACAAGCCTAATCAGACCGATAATAGAGAGCTCTACTAGAGGTAAAACAATGCCATTAAGAATTAAGATAACAATGCCATTAAGAATTAAGATAACAATGCCTAATCCTTGTGTAATAAGCTCATAACCATGTGTCTCGAAAGGATATTTTCTCTTGTAATGATTTGTCCAACAAACTGAATAACGACTCCAATTTTTCAAGTTTAAGACCACTTTGAGCTCTAGCATAGTCTATACGTATACTCTGTATATCTTATGTCAATTAAGAAATAAAAAACTTGCTAAATTTTACATTGCAACTAAGAATTAGTTCTTCAGGATCTAATTTAGGCTAATAACCAGAAAGCCAGGTTAACAAAAACAAATTCTTTGTTCATTTTCTAAAAATAACCATAGCTCAAGATCCAAGTCTATGCAAACTGAAGTAGAAGATAGTACAAAAGCGAAGATCATGGAAGCTACATCAAAGAGAAAGCAAGTTGATTCACCAATTAGGAAGTTCACCTGATTGATAGAACATGCCTATGTACAACCGATATCCTCTCAAGAAACAATGTGTGTGCATTCTTCAGTTTTCAACAGGCACACAATTCCTACAATCTCACAAAATTCAGAAACTACCAAAAGTATCCCTCCATGCTAATACGGTGTACGACGTATATTATACAACATTTTCAGGTTACATGTCATTTTTTTTATTTTATTTTGTTGCTGCAAATGAAACAACCGAGACTATTCATCACAATATGTTACCCAATTAGTCAACTACCCATCTGAAACATTTTTTTATAAGGGAGCTCATTAGGTTTCGTGCTCTTGAGTCTCGACTGTAATAAGGTAATCCTTTATTCCACAAGCCAGTCACTCATATCAGCAACATCAAGTGGTGTTCTTAAATCAACACAACCCACTCATAAAGTGATTGCATGAATTACATCGTATCAAAAAACTAACGAACTTCGAATTCAAAACATACTTATTCCTTAAAAAAATGCTCATAAATTAAAGTGAAAACATAAGCTAATAAAATGCACCAGAAGTCTTATATGGGTAATTCATTAATTCTACTTCAAATCAAGGTTCTTAAAGCAGTCAGCTTCCATCCCATTATTCCATACTCAACTCTGCTCCAATAACGAATCCTAAATCTGCTTCACAGAAATTAATTTTTGAGGTGTTAGTTTGAATGTAACTCATTATCCAATAATCTGACAGTACAATTCACTGAGGCCAGCAATTTAACCAATTAGCATTGCCAACCTAAAATTATCCAACTCTGAAACAAACCTAAAGAAAATTTGTTAATAAATTTAGCATACCTAAGTCAAGTTAGCTGCGACACAATAGTAGATGAAAATGGCCGCCATCAATCAACTTTTGGAGAACAAAAGTTTCAAATAGAGAGCAGATACTCCGACATAACTCAAATCTAAATTAGAAAGAAAATATAGCATACATATACAAAGTGACGGAAAAATTTTCTACAATTCGCAAACTAATTGAAACCCTAAACTATAAAATAAGAAGAAATTAATAGGTGCAAATTCAACAAACCGTAAACAAAATTCAAACTTTTTACAATAAATCACGTATATACATTGTAATTAACAAGGTAAGATAGAGAGCAAGAGAGAGTGAAAAAAAACCTTAAAACTGTAAATAATTTTTAGTCGAACTTGTAACTCCATTAGCAGATCTGGAAATGGATCGATTACTTGGAGCGAATAGAAGGAGGCGGAGTGCGAAAATGTGATAAGAAGTTGGGGTTCTAGCCTTCTAGGTCTTCGGGAAAACGTGGGGGTGTTCCTATTTACAAAATATATTAAATTATTATTATTAAATTAAACTGTCGACGCTTTCCAAGGTAGGGAAATGTAACATAGCTGGCAAAGTACGAGAAGCTTGTCGACGCCAGACCATAAGCGTCGAGTGACCTGTGTCGCGAAACAACATGTTTTCTAGTAGTGAAATGCATGTAGCATCAAAACTTTAGTTATCTTCACTTCCTCTTATCAAGTGCTCCTCCTACATATCCAAATGTATTGGATGTTCTTGATATTGTTCCAATGAT
The DNA here is from genome assembly GCF_020520425.1 of Spinacia oleracea. Classification (NCBI taxonomy): domain Eukaryota; kingdom Viridiplantae; phylum Streptophyta; class Magnoliopsida; order Caryophyllales; family Amaranthaceae; genus Spinacia; species Spinacia oleracea. Next base: position 84,872,015 of record NC_079488.1, on the reverse strand, counting down.
CTTTGATCCAGATCAATAGAGATTGGTATAAACTCATCACGATCCAATGTTCACAAGTTTTCTTGGTGATCTATATATCACATCATACATGATTGATTGTAATACAAAAACCATTCGCATTTTAAAATCTATCCATGTAACTTTTAGCTTTATTCTGTTTCAAGAGATACTGAATCTTTGCTAAAATTTTGGCTTTGCCATGTGATATAAGGTGAAGGCACCTCTTCAAGGTCCTTTCATGCTTAACTCTAGTGATAACAGCCTAGCTTTATACTTAGTTAAAGCATTCATAACTTAGACTTACTCATATGGGTTGAGAGTATCTTTTGAGTCTCTCCATTGTGTTTGATTTAGTAATTACTTTTACAGAATCCAAACAACGCTTTAGATCCTATCCAATAGATCTTTAACCCAGTATGTTCTAAGTTTCGCCATGGTTCTAATATTGACAAATACTTTCAAATCTAACCATTTAGAATTTGAATGTCATTTTCAATACAGAGATATGTATCTCATATATAGAACCAATAAACTTGACTTAGCTTCCACTAAACTCCTCATCTATAAGATGATCCATATTTTCATAAAGCTATGATTTCTCAATAGCCTTTTAGACAAATATGGTCCAATTCCCACTTGCATGCTTTAATCTACGAATAGATTTCTTAAGCTTGCTCTTTTATCTAGCATCCAAAACTTTTACATTGTGTGATGTACACAATTCCTTTCTACAAGTCCAATTGAGTAAGGTGTTTCGTTTTCCAATTGCCATATTGCCATATGCAATGATTGCTAGATTTATCCAAAATAGTTCAAGCATTCCGACTTGGTGAAAAAGATTTCAACATTATCAACGCCGTGAAGTTGTTTACAATCTTTAACCACCAATCTAGCTTTTCTTTTGTATGCGTATACAATATCATCTTTGTATGTTTTGAAAACATGTTTGCAACCAATGGGAGTAAACCCTTTATGCAAATCAACGTTGTATGTTTAGAAAACATGTTTGCAACCAATGGGAGTGAACCCTTTATGCAAATCAACCAAATCATAGATTTGATTCTTTAAGATGAAGGTACTTTGGATGAAATGGCCTCAAACCATTTTGTATGGCCTCGAACCATACTTATGTTTTTGATGGCCTCAAACCATACTTGGGAATTTTTAATTCGTCGTAGCTAACCTGTAAGTCGTATGTTTTTGAAGCACTTTCCAAAGTCTTCATAGTTTTCATTCCTCAAGATATCTATGTATCTATCTAGGTTGAATTCTATTCCTTATACGATTTACCTAGGTATTGAACATCAAACGTTGGTGTCTATAAATGTAACACCCCGACAATTCTCTCTTTTCTAAAATAATCTTTTAATATAAAACGTAGAGAATTATCAAGGCATTATCGCCCGTGTGAAAACGTAACGGCTTATTCAGAATTTTGCAGCGGAAAACATAAAACTAACTTTTAGGTTCATAAATAATCTATTACATATTAGGTCCAAACCAATTAACTGAATTAAGGAAATACGAATAGTACGACAAATTTCAAATCCAAGTTAACAAATTAAATCACTTAATTAAACAAATAGAACTACAAGCTCTCTAATCCCGATCCCAATGATGCATCATCTTCAAACCTGTAGATGGGCAACGCTTATTGATCCTTAGAGACTGCTCACCAAAGATGGGTCATCACAGGATCAATAAGGCATAGCCATGATCAACACACACAAACAAAGCACGTAATCAGCAAAGCTGAGTACTACATACTAAAACAACAACAATCCTAGCATGATACTATCAAACCAACAACCCTAACATGATACTAATAAATATAAGTAAGGACAGACAAAACATAATAATTTGACGACTATACTTGACTAGACTAAGCTAGACTTGATAACCATAATATTATTTTAGTTGAAATAGACAATGGACCGAGTTGACCATCCAGAAGTCTTCACTAAGGAAGACGAGGTACGGGCGCGACTCCGTAACCTCAGTGACCTGCGATATCGAGGAACGTTTAAATAAAAATAGGACACGGTGATCAATCCGGTTCCAGAAAAGGCCATGGGCTACCACCATGAACCCCAACTCCTGTTTGTCCGTCACTTCAGACGTGCACAGTCTAAAGCTATTGCTATTCAGTTTCACTTTACATGATTTATAAATTGAGATTCCGTTATGACTCAACCATTACATAAGACAGACAATTCACATTTGTTCACAACTGTTTTTATCTTGGAATTAAGTAAGTGATCATAAAAGCATCAATCAAGACTCATTCCAACTTAACCAACCTTTCCTTTAACCATGAGCAACCCTGTATATGGGCATAAAGTTTCAACCTACTAAACAAGGTCCTCCGCCCTTATAAAGTAGTGAAAAGATAGAAAGGGAACAACAACCAATCGATCCAACCCAATCATATAGAATAATCTAGTGTTCCCAACCAACATGTTTGTATCAAACATCCATACTAACATGTTACAGTTTTTATAGTGCAAAATAAGTTCAATAAGTTTGTCCAACAGTATTAAACATGCACATTCAATATAACCCAGTTCGTCCATAATATCAACATCACCAAGTTCAACAACAAGATTCAACATGGTTTCAACAATTAGCACACATTCCAAGCACACAGGTATGTACGTACCTTGTATAAACAACTAATAGGCCACTTTAACACTTTCAAATATCGCCTAAAGAAAATTCTCCGCCTAAAACAACCAACAAATAATCCCAATCAATTTCTAATCATTCGCAACCATAATAAAGCATTCCAAATACATCCTAAATATACTTAGAACATTCCCCAACATCAAAACTTGAGTATTTGATTTCCTAGCATAATAATTATTGAATCAATGATTGAAATTCGTTGAAAACTCTTCGCAAACATCATACTTTAATTTCCAGCAATATAACTACTTTCAAACTGCTCCAAAACATAATTAACATGTTTGAAATCATAAAAACAATAACTTTAATAATTCCTAAACATCCTACCATGATTTAAAATTATTAAAAACCTTAAAATTCATACTTTAAATAATTAAAAATCAATATTTCAATGCATTTATATAATCTGAAAATTAATAATTTAATTATGCAAACATATAATTCTTGAAATTCATAATCAAATCATAAAAGTTATAATTTTAATTCAAGAAACATAATTAAATTATTAAAACGTAATTAAATTCATTATTTAGTTTAGGGTTTAAGGAAATAACCAAAAGTTAGGAGAGAGGAAGGACGAAGGCATGGCTGGAGGCGCGGCTGGAGGCGCGGCTGGGCGACAGGGTTGCACACGGAGGTGCGCTGGTGGCTGCGAACGCATAAACAATCGAGTAAGGTTGTAGAAAACGAACAAGAGAAAGAATGAAGCAAGAGAGGGAGGAGGAATAAGAGATTACCGGCGCAGCAAGCATGGAGGCGTCTCAACGGCGCGGCAAGGTGGTGGAGTAGTAGCGGCGACCAGGTGGTGGTGGTGTGCGAGAGGAACACGCAAAACAGAACCCATGAATAAGGAGGGCAAATCGAAAGAAAGAAAACGAAAGAGAAGAGGAGGTGGAAGGATTACCGAACGAAGGAGGAAGCCGGGCGTCGGAGGAGAGCAGCGGTGGTGCGGCTTGTGGTGACGGCTGCCGGCGGCTGGGGTGGAGTTTTGAGGGTTCACGTGAAGTTGAAGGAAGGAGGGTTAAGGGTTTTCTAGTTCACGTGAATTTGATGGAGGGAGTGTTTGTAATTTTTTTTTTTTTCTTGTTTTTGTTTTTTTTTTTACGTACAATAAGAGTAGGGAGGAAGAGTTTTGGGTCTTATAGTTTGGGCTTTTCCAAGTGGGCTTAGAATTAGGATTTCAATCCAAAATCAATTAGGATCGTTTTCTAAATTCAATCGGTTTTCGTAATTCGATTTCTTTTCAACGTAAAATTCTAAAATTACTCTTGATTTCATAAAACGTTGAAATATTTAGAACGTATAAAATAAATTACGTTAAATATATATTTATTACTAAACTTCATAAATTCTATTTAATTATAAATAATATACGTTAAAATATATTTAATAAAATTTATAAATTTACGGGGGATTACAATCTACCCCTCTTAAAAGAAGTTTCGTCCCGAAACTTGACACGAAATTTCCCGCATTTTTCCCAAAAGCTTTTAACTTATTCTTACTAGATAAGTACTTGTGCCACCGATGTGCACTCTTTTGCCAACTCAAAGCTATTTGTGTTACTCATGAACACCTTTTCTTATGCGGAGAATCTATTTGCTTTGCATTAACTTGTAAAATTTGCTAAAATAAGCAATAAAATGCATAAAAATTCCATAAAATAGGTAAAAAGCGCGAATTTCTATCGCATTCTACCCCCTTAAAGAAAACGAGTTACGCCCTCGTAACTCACCCCAGGGAATGACTTTGGATATTTCTACTTCAACGAATCATGCCCCCAAAGCTATATTTCCATTAAAATCATAGCAAGTGGGATTTCTACACTTCTTTCCACACAATGCCTCAACAGGTTCCATCTTAAAGCTCGCATAGTAACTATTGTTGCAAGAAATTCAATCACTCTAGTTGGTCTTCCCAATTACCCTTAAAGTCAATAACACAGGATCTCAACATATATTCCGTTAGTAATCTCAGTCTGTCTATCGGTTGCAGGGTGGAAATAAATACTCATTTCAATGTCGTCCCCAAGATTCAACTGGACCTTATTGCCAAAATTTCGGACTTTTGTTCTCGGTAAGGATCTTACAAGTTGCCCTATAAAGGTAATGTCTCCAAATATTCGTAGATAACACCATAACAGTTATCTCTAAGTCATGGGTTTGGTAATTAGCCTTATAAGGTTTCAATTGACGCGACAACAGCTAAATCTAGAAAGCTTCCTCACATTTCTCACTTCACTTGAAATTCGATTCCTTTTTCATCAAGTTGGTCATTGGTTTTGCTTACTTCGAAAAGTCTTTCACAACTTCCTATAATAGTCGTCTAGGCTTAGAGAACTTCAAATATCGGACACGTTCTTTGGAGTAGGTCACTCACTCACATCTTGAATCTTAGCAGGATCTACAGAGACTCTTTCTGGTCAACTTTTCCTTTTTACCAAACCTCCTTATGTCATAACTCTTGGTCTTAACTCTTAGCACTTCCACCAATTCATACATTTTCATCTTTTCAAGACAACAAATGATTTCTAACGATCCTGGACCACTCGAATCTTCTCTTAATTTTATTCCCTTAAGTAACGTAGTTTTCAATCAATTTAGTCGTCACTTTTCCGTCGATGTTACTTATACACACATGACTTCAAGATCCGTATACTTAATTCATATAAAATAAATTCTTTCTAAGCGTCTCCAATATAATTCCCAAGTGTTTGACATGCTCTTTCTCATTCCTTGAATAAATCAGGATATCATCAATATAATAACGAACTTAATTCGGAATTCGTGGAAAATCTTATTCATCACATCCATAATTATGGCAGGTGCATTGTTTAACCCAAAAGACATTATTCTAAACCCATAATGACAATAACGAGTCCTAATGAGGTCTTAGGCCCTTATCAGCTATCCTTAATTGGTGATACTTCGAACACAAACCAATCTTCGAGAACACACTCGCCCAATTCAATTGATCCAATATTTCATCTCTCCTATGCAAAGGATACATGTTCTTGATGGTGATTAATTTCCTAAAATCAATGCATAATTCGATACTCTTATCTTTCTCCTTAATAAACAACACAGGAGCTCCTCACGGTGACGCACTAGGCCTAACATACTCCTTAACGAAACAACTCTTGCAATTGTGTCCTAATTAGATAATTTATAGGTGTCGTTTCAGGATTTAACTCTGTAGAGAACTCAAATGCTCTAGCTGGTAACATACTTGCAATTTCGCTCGGAAACACATCAATGAATCCACTCACAATGGCAACATCCTCAATTTTAACTTCAACTTCTTTACTCACCTCTAACACACTACAGAAAAATCGTTCACACTCTCTATTCATCAATTTCCTCACTTGCATTACAGAAATAACTAAGGTTCTTGGACTTCTCAAAACATCTACATGAGCTCAACCTTTCAATAGGGTTCCTTAAACTTACTTTCTGCATTTCACAGTCTACCTTAGCCTTGTACAAACTTAGCCAGTCCATCCCCAGAATTACATCCAGGTCCCTCAGATTAAACTTTTATCAAATCAGAAGGAAAAACACAATCTTTTGTCTTCAAAGACAAGTTCTTAAATAATCTTATACACCTTATGGTTACACCAGTAGGCCTAATAACAGGTAAATCAATCATTCAAAATCTACTAACTTCAGACTCTTAATAAGAGATGACGAAACAAAAGAATAAGCTTTCCCTGAATCACATAACTTTCTAACTAGCACAGAGTTAATAGAATAGTAACAGAAACTAAGTCAACGGGTTGTTCAGCTTCATTTCGACTTATCACAGACAGTTTACCCGGGGCCTTGTTATGGTTGTTATTCTAATTAACATACTTATGGAGGTTTCCTTGGCTGTCTTACGACCCTATAGGCTTCAAACTCTAATTTCTTGACTGGTTAAATCCCGACTTCACCTGTTTAGCACTCTCATTACCATTTTGTTCCTTTTTCCGTTTAGTAAAGCACTCATACTTCCTATGCCTCTTTTTCTAACAATAGTTACCGTTCATTAATTCTCCCTTACAATTCCTACCAGGATGGTTGTTATTGCACATCTTACAGTGATACACCTTCTCCGATTGGTTCCTATTGTTGTGCCCCTGTTTGTTCCTTCCTTGAAAGTTTCCATATCCATTCCCATTCCCATTTTCATTCATATTCCTCTTGAAATTCCCTTGGTTTTCCCCAGCATTACACATTTTTCTTTTCTCCCAAGAACAATATTTTTCTTGTCCCTTCTAGACTGCAAACCATAAATATGAGCAGCTTTCACATACACAATATCCAAAGATGTAAAGGTTTCCCCACCTAATCCTAATTGGATCTCCTCAGTCAAACCTTTCTTAAACCTCAGAGCCTTTAGCTCCTATGTGGCTACAACCTCAGGTGCAAACTACGACAGTGCTATAAATTTGCTATAGTAATCGGCAATGGTCATGCTCCCCATACTAAGGTTTACGAATTCCTAAACTTTTTGCTTTCTCATAAAAGGTAGGGTAAAATTTCCCTTAAGGCAGTAACAATTGAATCCTAATTGAATATCTCAGCAGTGCTAAGACTAACTCTATTCTCTTTCCACTATAAATCAGCTTCGTCTTTCAAATACATGACAACTTGACCCACTCTCATATTCTAAGGACAGTTCACAGCCTCAAACAATTTCTCAAACTCTCTAACCTAGTTCTCTAAAAAGTAAGATCAGTTTCCCCCTTAAAGTATGGTGACTTAACTTTGGCTAGTCTCTCAAACATGTCCCCAGCAAAATCGGGACGCTCAGTTCTCTCTTGGGTCAGCTTTTCCGCCAAGAGGCGAATAGCAGCAACTAAGTCATTATTGTTGGCCATCCTAAAGCGCGACCTGTAAGTAATATATTCTATTTTACGTTCGAAACTTCACTTAACATTATCCTAGCAATGTAATATCACACCAGCATCCAGAATTCACATACATAAACAATCATTTATGAATGATATTCGCATACATGACATTCAACTGAGAAACAAGGAACAAATTCAATCATCACGAATAATAAGGCAGAATAAAAGAAGAAAACATTCTCTTTGCATGCCCAAAATAAACTCTTGATCCTTTGGATAATCAATGATCTAACTCTATTCCTCAAAAGAATGTTAATAACAATCCTAAATATCCACAACACACCTGTCCTCAAAATAAAATTAAAAGTTCTATGACATAAACATAAACTATTGTTGGCGAATTATGGAATTCTCACATTGGGAACGAATGCTTTAACTTTTATTGCTAATTCTATAAAGGTTTAATACATCCTTGAAAAGAATAAAGAATAACTCAAACTCTTATTGCTTTAACTTTAAACTGTTGTAGCTTTGCTACTTATTCTCCAAAACATTTAAGAACAAACTAACTATTACAACTTCAAATGTTTAAGGCATCTTGCCTATCTGTTCTTTCCTAGGAATTTGTGAAGTGAAATCTAGATCCTCAGTATTCGTCGATCTTCTCAAAGGATCCTATGTTGGTGTACTTGGAAAGAAGCGTTTTATTCATGAAACAAACAACTTAAGATCTTACTAACGATTTCCCAACCAAAGCATAATCAGAATTCAATAAAACAATAAGTTTGGTGGAATCAAACAATTTCTATGCACATTTACATGCAACACTTAAACATTTAACACATGCACATAGGAATTAACTTCTTATGCTAGCAATTAACTATTAATGCACATATAATTCTATCCTATATGCCCTTTCCTATATTACCCATCTCTCATAAACTAAAGCATTGAAATAATTTAAATAACAAAGTAAAAGGACGATAATATAAGAAAATTATAACATAGAATAATAACATAAATAAAAATATATAATAAATAAAGTAAAATAAATTAAGGAAATGCGTAGCGAATAAATTCGAAAATAAAGTTATTAATTTGAAAAAAATTTTATATTTCCTAAACGACGAATTCTAACTCTCGAAACAACTTAAAAGAAAAAAATTGAACTCCTTTAAAAAGTGTACTCATTATTTATTTATTTATTTTGAATAATAAATAATAAGAAAAATAAAAATGTCGAAAGTATCACTTTAACTTGAATAATAATTTGATTTCGAACTTAAATAAGAAATATCATATACTTTCAAACAAGATAAAAGGAAATCGGCCCCCCAAAAAAAAGTACCAATTTTTGAACACTATAATACGTAGAAGCTCGATTTTTAAGAAATTTATTTTAAATAACTAGATAGTTAGGCGCCTAAAAAAATTGTTAAAGTAAAACCTTAGCTCTGATACCACTTTGTAACACCCCGACAATTCTCTCTTTTCTAAAATAATCTTTTAATATAAAACGTAGAGAATTATCAAGGCATTATCGCCCGTGTGAAAACGTAACGGCTTATTCAGAATTTTGCAGCGGAAAACATAAAACTAACTTTTAGGTTCATAAATAATCTATTACATATTAGGTCCAAACCAATTAACTGAATTAAGGAAATACGAATAGTACGACAAATTTCAAATCCAAGTTAACAAATTAAATCACTTAATTAAACAAATAGAACTACAAGCTCTCTAATCCCGATCCCAATGATGCATCATCTTCAAACCTGTAGATGGGCAACGCTTATTGATCCTTAGAGACTGCTCACCAAAGATGGGTCATCACAGGATCAATAAGGCATAGCCATGATCAACACACACAAACAAAGCACGTAATCAGCAAAGCTGAGTACTACATACTAAAACAACAACAATCCTAGCATGATACTATCAAACCAACAACCCTAACATGATACTAATAAATATAAGTAAGGACAGACAAAACATAATAATTTGACGACTATACTTGACTAGACTAAGCTAGACTTGATAACCATAATATTATTTTAGTTGAAATAGACAATGGACCGAGTTGACCATCCAGAAGTCTTCACTAAGGAAGACGAGGTACGGGCGCGACTCCGTAACCTCAGTGACCTGCGATATCGAGGAACGTTTAAATAAAAATAGGACACGGTGATCAATCCGGTTCCAGAAAAGGCCATGGGCTACCACCATGAACCCCAACTCCTGTTTGTCCGTCACTTCAGACGTGCACAGTCTAAAGCTATTGCTATTCAGTTTCACTTTACATGATTTATAAATTGAGATTCCGTTATGACTCAACCATTACATAAGACAGACAATTCACATTTGTTCACAACTGTTTTTATCTTGGAATTAAGTAAGTGATCATAAAAGCATCAATCAAGACTCATTCCAACTTAACCAACCTTTCCTTTAACCATGAGCAACCCTGTATATGGGCATAAAGTTTCAACCTACTAAACAAGGTCCTCCGCCCTTATAAAGTAGTGAAAAGATAGAAAGGGAACAACAACCAATCGATCCAACCCAATCATATAGAATAATCTAGTGTTCCCAACCAACATGTTTGTATCAAACATCCATACTAACATGTTACAGTTTTTATAGTGCAAAATAAGTTCAATAAGTTTGTCCAACAGTATTAAACATGCACATTCAATATAACCCAGTTCGTCCATAATATCAACATCACCAAGTTCAACAACAAGATTCAACATGGTTTCAACAATTAGCACACATTCCAAGCACACAGGTATGTACGTACCTTGTATAAACAACTAATAGGCCACTTTAACACTTTCAAATATCGCCTAAAGAAAATTCTCCGCCTAAAACAACCAACAAATAATCCCAATCAATTTCTAATCATTCGCAACCATAATAAAGCATTCCAAATACATCCTAAATATACTTAGAACATTCCCCAACATCAAAACTTGAGTATTTGATTTCCTAGCATAATAATTATTGAATCAATGATTGAAATTCGTTGAAAACTCTTCGCAAACATCATACTTTAATTTCCAGCAATATAACTACTTTCAAACTGCTCCAAAACATAATTAACATGTTTGAAATCATAAAAACAATAACTTTAATAATTCCTAAACATCCTACCATGATTTAAAATTATTAAAAACCTTAAAATTCATACTTTAAATAATTAAAAATCAATATTTCAATGCATTTATATAATCTGAAAATTAATAATTTAATTATGCAAACATATAATTCTTGAAATTCATAATCAAATCATAAAAGTTATAATTTTAATTCAAGAAACATAATTAAATTATTAAAACGTAATTAAATTCATTATTTAGTTTAGGGTTTAAGGAAATAACCAAAAGTTAGGAGAGAGGAAGGACGAAGGCATGGCTGGAGGCGCGGCTGGAGGCGCGGCTGGGCGACAGGGTTGCACACGGAGGTGCGCTGGTGGCTGCGAACGCATAAACAATCGAGTAAGGTTGTAGAAAACGAACAAGAGAAAGAATGAAGCAAGAGAGGGAGGAGGAATAAGAGATTACCGGCGCAGCAAGCATGGAGGCGTCTCAACGGCGCGGCAAGGTGGTGGAGTAGTAGCGGCGACCAGGTGGTGGTGGTGTGCGAGAGGAACACGCAAAACAGAACCCATGAATAAGGAGGGCAAATCGAAAGAAAGAAAACGAAAGAGAAGAGGAGGTGGAAGGATTACCGAACGAAGGAGGAAGCCGGGCGTCGGAGGAGAGCAGCGGTGGTGCGGCTTGTGGTGACGGCTGCCGGCGGCTGGGGTGGAGTTTTGAGGGTTCACGTGAAGTTGAAGGAAGGAGGGTTAAGGGTTTTCTAGTTCACGTGAATTTGATGGAGGGAGTGTTTGTAATTTTTTTTTTTTTCTTGTTTTTGTTTTTTTTTTTTACGTACAATAAGAGTAGGGAGGAAGAGTTTTGGGTCTTATAGTTTGGGCTTTTCCAAGTGGGCTTAGAATTAGGATTTCAATCCAAAATCAATTAGGATCGTTTTCTAAATTCAATCGGTTTTCGTAATTCGATTTCTTTTCAACGTAAAATTCTAAAATTACTCTTGATTTCATAAAACGTTGAAATATTTAGAACGTATAAAATAAATTACGTTAAATATATATTTATTACTAAACTTCATAAATTCTATTTAATTATAAATAATATACGTTAAAATATATTTAATAAAATTTATAAATTTACGGGGGATTACAATAAAGACATTACTCAAGTCCTTTGAGTATTAAGATTCTCTTGAAGCACTTCTAAAATCTTCCTGAAGCTCTTCCAAAGACTTCTAAGTATCCTACATTTGTTTGTTGCTTGAATCGAAGTTCATTCGAGGTCATTTTTCTCCCACTTCCCTTTTTGGAAATATGATGGTTTCCTAAAAGACATTATCTTAAGAAACAACCATGACATTATCTTAAGAAACAACCATATGTTCTCATATTTGTGGTAGAATCAATACCTTTTGTTTCTATGAGTCTCTCATAAAGAAACATATATCTATCCTTGAGTTTGTTTGATGTAAACACTAACTCCCACTGGGTTTGACAACCCTAGATATATATGTAATGAAAAGATATACTGAACCGAAGTTCAATCCTTATGACATCTTATCCTTAGCTTTGACAACTTTGTTTAGTGTGATAGTCACTTGAGAGTATCATTTAGAAACCATATAGGAAAGTCGTGATTATCGTTAATCGAATAGATTCCGATTTCTCCATTTGGACATAACATATTCTTATATATGGAGCTTCGATTGTCATATTGCCATATAAACAATCTAGATAATCTTTCTTGGCTCATGTAAACATCACCTTGACCCAGCCTAGATGTTCCAAAATTCTTGCCAAGTTGATTTTATACCCTTTTGTGAATTGCATTGAAGCATTTCACATATTTCACGTTGAGTAAATATAGCCATATTTTTCTCAAATTCTTGTGAAATAGGTAAGTCATAAAATCCATCTTTGGCCCATAAACTTGATTGTCTAGAAACTTCTAACAATAGTCCATTTCTATGTCATGTTCAACAAGCAAGACCCACGTGTCTTAAATTAACAAACTTTCAGAAATCCATGCCATGGAATCTTAGAATGTTGTCTTGTTGATATGGTCGTATGACATTGCCAAAGATATGTGGAACACAAATCAAAATGTTTGATTTGAACCTTCTGAAGTTTGAGTGTGAAGAGATTCGTTTGTTTATTAATCAATCATATGCCTCAACACTTAAATGACCATTTCATTCAAATAAACACTTAACAAATGTTTTTGTTTACTTTGAATGTGAGTCTTTCCGTTGTCCAAACAGAAATTGATTATGGCGATTAATGGAACATAATACCATTAAGTTCCATCCTTTAGAAGGACTTTAAAACAAACATGATGACCCTACAATTAATGTAGCACAACTTTGCTTCATTTCCCACTTGTAGGTTAATTACCAGACTTAGCTCCCGGAATTTGAGTTCTTAACAAGAGTTAGAACCTCAAGCGGTAATCTAATACCATGGGAGTTTATTTTCTAAGTCGTTTCTCTTTAACATAAACTTCAAGGTAGAAATTGAATCTTGAATTCATTTCTTTTGTTCCCCTTTCCTATCCTTTCTAGCACGTTTTCTTATAGTCCTAAAGATTTTACTCTTTGCTTGATCTTCTTACTTTATTATGCTTACAAAGTCCCTTTCTTTCATTCACTTTGAATGACCACATCCAATGAGTCTAGTTCATTATCGAATCAAAATAAAATTGGTTGTTAACCATTGGTTATACATGACTCTTTAACTCAATACTTCATTATTTCAAAACTATACCCAGTATTCTGAATATATGAGGTCCAATTGGTCTACCATTCAAATTTTAGTTTGAAAACAACCATGAAGATCACTATAAGAAAATAGCATTCAAGATACGTACGCTCTCACTCTCCTTTTCTTTGAGAATCGCTCTCAAAATTAGTTACCAATCGGTCGAGGAAATATCGCAGTTCTATTATCCGAATGCAATAAAGATGAAGATTTACGATTCTACAGAATGAACTAGCAAAGAAAACATTTAGCATACTTTAATAACTTGAAATAAAAGCATTCACGCAATCATTAAAGCTATTAAACATTTCATTCATGCAAAAGCAAAAACATGGTCCAAAAATGAATGAAACGATTCCAAGACCCTAAAAGTCCTAAATCCTTAAGCAGCTTTGGCATGTCTTAAGTAGTTTAAGATTCTAGGTAAGAAAAACCTATTGCTAGAATGCTAGTAATCTCCAAATTACTCTTGGTTAATAAATTAATACCATAATTTATCCCATTGCCACAACATAATGCCATTGTTGTTTGAGTTGAAACCACAATTAACGTGCTCCTTTGGGAGGCCTTACCACCTAAGTCAACTAAAATAGCACCTCGCTTCGGCGGAAACCTACTACCTTAGATCCTTAGATTTTTATAAGTGCTTGATTTGGAAGGCAATTTTTAAACTCAATATTACTTTGGACCTAGTTGTTTCTATGTTGGTTCGATTATTTAGTGAACTTAATCTAATCGAGTCATACGAAACAACCTATTCATGCAAAATATACATACATTCAAGCATAATATATATAAAGTGCATAAATAATAGGTGAACTAGTATGACCCAAAACATCTTGTCTTGAAGCATCCAATCTTCTTCACCATCTTGTTAGCTTGTCATCGTCTTGAACCTTCATTCAATTGCTAACTTAAAGTTCGAAACTTAGAAATACTTGAAAATAATAAAATTACATCAAAATTTCCATGGTACGCAGACCATATTTAAAACTTTACATTCAAAGATAGAACGGTTCGCAGACCGTATTTAACTATCCTAAATGGCCATACTAGTCACTTGGAGTACCTGCATTACATAAAATATACATTCTATGCATTCACCCATTCGTATGCTAAAACGAATGGCCAATATAATTATGCAAGTATTTACGTGAATTAATTAAAATTCACGTTCACATAAACGCGTCCTAAAAGATTAATCAATTTCCAAATTATTAATCCTTAGACTTTATTCTAATTAAAATTGAATTTAATTAAAATAATGCGACCTACGAAAATAATTAAAAATAATCATTTCATTTTAATTTCATTTAGTGGCTCCCACTCAAACCAATAATTATTGCGGATAATTAATTATAAAATATTAAATTAAAACTCGCGGCCCGGCCCAAGTAAATAAAATATTAAATTAAATATCTCGTTAGCCCAAATTAAAGCAAACATATCAAGCCCAACAAAATAAACAAATTTAAGAAAAAATGTCCAAGTGCATGCTTGGGCTAGGCTTGCGCCCAACCGATCGTAGTGCTTGTGTGGCCTACGAGGCACACGAGCAATGCTCGCACACCCCGCAGCCTAGCGCACGCGTCCCCACAGCCCTGTGCTGCCCTGCGCGCTGCATTGTGCTCGTCGCTGGGCTGTGCGTCGCAAGGCTTCGTGCCTTGCTTTGCTCGCAACACTCGCAAGCCAAGGCGCCTACCTTGCTCGCCCTTTCCTAGCACAGCGCGCGCGAGGCACGCAGCTCTCTTGCTGCTGCCCGCGTCGCTGCGGCTCGGCACAGGCATGGCAGCCCGCGTGGCTCATCGAGCCACACGTCCACCCCACCCTTGTGTTCGTGCCTTTGGTTCATATACGGACCAACTTGATTAAAAAAAAAATTAATTTCACGAACTTTTGCATTAATGTTATTTTTCATAAAAGTTACGATTTTTATTTTCGAAAAACAACGGCTTTACGATTTAATAAAATTAACGACAATCCAATTTCGTAAAATATTAAATCAAGGCTAACATTATTCAAATTTTAAGAACGCACGAATCAAACAAAATTTGAACTTTTAAATAATAAAATCCAAAACTTTAAATCGTTCTTCAAACATTTAAATTTCAGATTTTAATAATTAGGTTTAAGTGCGATTAAAATTAACGAAACCATTCAAAATTTTAATCCAATAATTTTTAGGACAAATTGTTTTTTACCACCTAAAGAAATCGAAAAATTGTTTTTTACCACCTAAAAAACTAAAACTTGTATTTTACGACCTAAAAAAAGTTTAAAAATTGTTTTTTACCACCTGAAAAATGAAAAAATAGATGAAAATGTTATGTAGGGGGTCACAATTACGGTAATACGTCTAATATGTTCTATTCTTCCACGATTTCATGTATTTAACTCTATTTTCTTCCCCCGCTTCATTATTTTCCATTAATTTACATAATTTCTTAGAAAAATGAATTTCTAGGTATGGTCAGAATAATTATCTAGTTATTTAAAATAAATTTCTTAAAAATCGAGCTTCTACGTATTATAGTGTTCAAAAATTGGTACTTTTGTTTGGGGGGCCGATTTCCTTTTATCTTGTTTGAAAGTATATAATATTTCTTATTTAAGTTCGAAATCAAGTTATTTTTTCAAGTTAAAGTGATACTTTGGACATTTTTATTTTTCTTATTATTTATTATTCAAAAAAAAAAATATAACAATAATAATATGAATACATTTTTTTAAAGGAGTTCAGTTTTTTTTTTAAAGTTGTTTCAAGAGTTAGAATTCGTTATTTAGGAAATATAAATCTTTTTCGAATTAATAACTTTATTTTCGAATTTATTTGCTACGCATTTCCTTAATTTATTTTACTTTATTTATTTTATATTTATATTTATGTTATTATTTTATGTTATAATTTTCTTATATTATCGTTCTTTTACTTTGTCATTTAAATTATTTCAATGCTTTAGTTTATGAGAGATGGTAGTATAAGAAGGGCATATAAGATAGAATTATATGTGCATTAGTAGCTAGTCAATGCTAGCATAAGAAATGGATTGTTATGTCGTGTGCTAATTGTTTAATGTTACATTTAAATGTGCATAAAGAATTGTTTGATTCCACCAAACTTATTGCATTATTGAACTTTGTTTATGATTTGGTTGGAAAATCGTTAGTGAGACATGGAATTGTTTATTTCAGGAATAAAATGTTTCTTTCCAAGTATACCAACATAGGATCCTTCGAGAAACTTGATATAGAAACCCCTGACATTTACCTGAAGAAAATTGTGTTTGGATGTGAATATCAAGGTAAAGTTCAAGGGCAACCTATCTTAATGAGAAAGGATACCATAGCAGCCACTATCATTAATTGCTTACCTAACAAATTTCCATACCTAGAACTCAAGGAAAAGTTTAAAGACATGCATTCTGATAATGGAACTCCAAACTTGGCTAAGTATGGGACTAGGGATGGTATATGGAAATATGACTCAGAAATTCTGACCACCATTATTGAGGCGGCAGAAAGTGGGTTTAGAGACGGTAAAATCGTAGGGAGTCATGTTGGAGATGCAGTTACAAAAGAACCTATGGGAGTAAGTGTAAATAATGACCTAGAGGAAAATGATGTAGCTGTGGAGAATGAGAATGTAGATGTTGAGGCAGAGAATCCTAACCCAGCGGCCCATGAGCCAACCATTGAGATCTCTAGTGATTCAGATGAAGAACTCAAAAGTGAACAGGAGATGGCAAGTGAGCATAATCAAGATGAAGACATGGAAGAAGATGCAAACCCTGAGGAAGACGCCGATGAAGACCCTGAAGAAGAGTTCGATGATCTTGAGACCTAAAGTTCACTCCGAAAGCTTTCAGAAGCAATGGATAGACAAGAGGCCACAAATATTTTGAAGTCATAATAGTTAATTAATTAGCTCTTTTATGTTTTAAAGAATAAGTAGCAAAGCTACAACAGTTTAAGGTTAAAGTTTATTGAAGTTTGAAATGTTCTTTATTATTTTGAAGGATATAATAAACCTTTATGGAGTTAGAAATAAAAGTTAAAGTTTTCAAGGAATTGTTCTTTATTCTATTTTGAAGATTCCATAATACCCCAACCTTTAGGTAACACGTCATGGATTAATTTTTCTATTGGTTGCATACTCAGTGTGAATTGTGGGTCAATTTAATTGCCATAATAATATTAAATGATTTGAGTACATAAAGGAAGTGAGGGCCAATCTAGACCCTCATGACCAATATGGTTCAAAATGTTATGCCTTATGTGCAGTGTGTGAATGTCTTTCGTGAATTATTGAGGATGATTATTTTTCAATGATTATTGCATCTTGTAGACGATCGTTGCACCTTCGTAAACGATTTTTGTGCCTTCGTAAATGATGTGTATTAATGTGAACATTGTTGGTTGAGGCGATATTTATGGTCAATTCAAGTATTAAATTGTATGGGATAACGTATAGGTGATGTTTCAAACCTAAAGTAGAGTATACTAATTGCAGGTCGCGTTCTAGAATGGCCAACAACAATGATCTAGCCGTTGCTATTCGCCTCTTGGCGGAAAAGCTGACTCAGGAAAGAACTGAGCGCCCCAATTCTGCAGGGGAAATGTTTGAAAGACTTGCTAGGGTTAAACCACCATACTTCAAAGGACAATCAGACCCTACCTTCTTAGAAAATTGGATTCGGGAGTTTGAGAAACTTTTTGAGGCTGTGAGTTGCCCTAGGAGTATGAGAGTAGGTCAAGTTGTCCTTTACCTAAAAGATGAAGCCGATCTGTGGTGGAGAGAGAATGAAACTAGGCTAAGTACTGCCGAGGGATTTAATTGGGACTCATTTGTTGTTGCATTGAGGGAAAAGTTTTATCCTCCTTTTATAACAAAACGAAAAGCGCAGGAATTCATAAACCTTGGGATGGGGAGTATGACCATCGCTGAATATTATAGCAAATTTATAGCGCTGTCAAAGTTTGCACATGAGGTTGTAGCCACAGAGGAGATAAAGACTCAAATGTTTGAGCAAGGGTTGACCGATGAGATCTAGTTGGGATTAGGCGGAGAAACCTTTACACCTTTAGAGAATGTGTATGAGAGAACCGCCCATATTCATGGTTTACAGTCTAGAAGGGACAAAAAAAATGTTGTTGGGGAGAAAAGAAAAGAGTTTGATGCTGGGAAAAACCGAGGGAATTTCAAGAAGAATAGAAACGTGAATAGGAATGAGAGTGGAAATGGAAATTTTCAAGGAAGAAGCAATCAGGGGCACCACAACAACTCGAACCAATCTGAGAGAGTGCATCATTGCAAGATGTGCAGTAACAATCACCCTGGTAAGAACTGCAAAGGAGAATTAGTGACCTGCAACTACTGTCAGAAAAGGGGACATAGGGATTATGAGTGCTTCACTAAGCACAGAAAGGAACAAAATAGTAATGGAGGTGGAAACCAAGTGAGGTTTAACCAATCTGGAGGTCAAAATTCAAAGCCTGGAGGGGCACAAAACAATCAAGAGAACTATAATAGGCCTGCAAATGATAACAACAACCCGAATAATGCTCCAGGAAAGTTGTACATGATGAATCAGAATGAGGAGGAACGATCTGCCAATATAGATTCTGGTACTTTTTCTATTAACTCCGCGCAAGTTAAGCAATATTTAATTCGTGGTAACTTGTTCTTTTGTTTCGTCATCTGTTGTGAAAAGTCTAAAGTTAGTAGTTTTAGTGAAATAGGAATTTTGAGAATAGAATTCGTCGAAAGAGAATTTTGGTTAGCTATTCCCTGAGGTGAGTTACGAGGGCGTAACTCGTTTTCTTTAAGGGGGGTAGAATGCGATAGAAATTCGCGCTTTTTACCTATTTTTATGGTATTTTTATGCATTTTTATGCTTATTTTAGCAAATTTTACAAGTTGATGCAAAGCAAATAGATTCTCCGCATAAGAAAAGGTGTTCATGAGTAACACAAACAGCTTTGAGTTGGAAAAAGAGTGCACATAGGTGACACAAGTACTTCTCTAGTAAGAATAAGTTAAAAGCTTTTGGGAAAATGTGGGAAATTTCGTGTCAAGTTTCGGGACGAAACTTCTTTTAAGAGGGGTAGATTGTAATCCCCCGTAAATTTATAAATTTTATTAATATATTTTAACGTGTATTATTTATATTTAAATAGAATTTATGTATTTTAGTAATAAATATATAATTAACGTATATTTATTTTATTTTAAGTACGTTCTAAATATTTAACGATTTTTGAACCTTATTATATTTATATATTTAATGTATATTTAATTCCATTTAAATTATTCTAAATTTTTTAACGGTTTGTGCAATCAAGAATAATTTTAGAATTTTATGTTGAAAAGAATTTGAATTAGGAAAACATGTTGAATTCGGAAAAACAATTCGGAAAAACACTCAAACCCAAATCCTAATCCTAGCCCAATTTTGGAAAAGCCCAAATAGATAAAGCCCAACATTAAAACCCAAAGCTCAACCCTCCCCTTACTCTAATTCACCTGAAACCAAGGAAACCAAACCCTCCTTCAAACTCACGTAAGTTTCAACCCTCAAAAACTTCTCTCTCTCTTCGCCGTCGTACCCGTTGTTGCCCAGCCACCGGACCGCCGCTCGCCGCCGGTAAGCCTGATGTCTCTCTGCTTCGACCTTCTTCTTCGTTCTCTTCTCCTTCGCCCTTATTCTTCTCTATTTGTTTATTTGCTCCTCCTCACTCGCTGCTCGTTCGCAGCCGACACCACCGTCAGCACTGCCGTGCACCACCGCGCTGCACCGTCTGCCTGCACCGGCGCCGCTTCCCTACTCCTACTCTAATCGGTATTATTCCCCCTTGTCTTCTTATTTCTCATTTATTTTCTCCTCCTAACTCCTTGCGTTTTGCCTACCCTCGAACCAGCCACCACCGCGGTCGCACGCCCAGCCGCCGCGCCACCACTCTGCAACCTCCGTGCTCGCTGCCGCAAAGTCTACCGCCGGCCAGCCTCCTCATTCTCTCCTTTTGGTTATTTCTTAAACCCTAAGTTATTTAAATGTTTTAATTACGTTTTAATAATTTAATTTATGTTTCTTGAATTAAATTTATGATTTTTATGATTAAGTTATGAAATTTCAGATTATTTGTTGTTGAAATTAATTTAATTATTTTCAGATTTATTAACTACGTTTAAGTTAGGGTTTTAATGAAGTTTTATTAATTTAATTCATGTTCCTTGAATATAAATTATAAGTTTTTTATGATTAAGTTAGATTTTCAGATTATATATTATGCTTAATTAATAATTTAAGTTTCAGATTTCATAATTGAATTGAAATGAGAGTTTTAATTATTTAAAGCATGAATTGTAAGGTTTTAATGGCTTTAATCATAATAGAATGATTATATATTATTAAAGCTATTATTTTTATGATTTTAAGAACGTTGATTATGTTTTGTGGACGTTTGAAATTATTTTATATTGCTGGAAATTTAAAAAGGAACGTGTGTTGGA
Source organism: Spinacia oleracea (assembly GCF_020520425.1). NCBI lineage: Eukaryota > Viridiplantae > Streptophyta > Magnoliopsida > Caryophyllales > Amaranthaceae > Spinacia > Spinacia oleracea. The sequence goes on along the minus strand of NC_079488.1, from coordinate 84,851,135 downwards.
GTTTATGATAATTAGGGATCGTTAGGGAATTAATCACTATTCTAGGAAGTTAATTAATTAAGTTTCGATATTAGGGAATGTTCTAAATATGTTTAGGATGTGTTTAGAGTACGTTAGTGTTGCTGTAAATTATTAGGAATTGATTTGGGTATGTTTCTTGATTATTTTAGGCGGAGAATTCTTTGTAGGCGACTTTTGAATTCGTTAAAGTGGCCTATCAGTTTGTTTACACAAGGTACGTACATACCTGTGTGCTTGGAATGCGTGCTATTTGTTGAAACCATGTTGAAATTGTTGATGAACTTGGTTATGTTGAGATTGTTGATGAACTTGGTTATGTTGATATTATTGATGAACTTGGTCAGGTTGAAATTGCATGTTTAATACTGTTGGATGGACATATTGAACCTAGATTGCATTATGAGAATTATAACATGTTAGTATGGATGATTGATACAAACATGTTGGTTGAGAACACTAGATTATTCTATATATGTTGGTTTGGATTGATCGATCGTTGTTCCTTTTTAGCTTTTCACTACTTTATGAGGGCGGTGGACCTTGTTTAGTAAGTTGAAACTTTACACCCATATACAGGGGTTGATCATGGTTAAAGGAAAGGTTGGATAAATTGGAATGAGTCTTGATTGATGCCTTTATGATCACTTACTTAATTCCAAGATAAAAACAGTTGTGAATAAATGTGGATTGTATGCCTTATCTGATTGTTGAGTCATAACAGAGTCTCAATTTGTAAATCATGTAAAGTGAAACTGAGTAGCAATAGCTTTAGACTGTGCACGTCTAAAGTGATGGACAAACAGGAGTTGGGGTTCATGGTGGTAGCCCATGGCCTTTTTTTGGGACCGGATTGATCACCGTGTTCTATTTTTTATTCAAATGTTCCTCGATATCGCAGGTCTCTGAGGTTACAGAGTCGCGCCCGTACCTCGTCTTCCTTAGTGAAGACTGTCGGACGGTCAACTCGGTCCATTGTCTATTTCAACTAAAATAATATTATTGCTAAAAGTCTAGCCTAGTCTAGTCTGGTCAAGTATGGTCGTCAAACTATCATGTTTTGTCTGCCCTTGTTTGTGTTCATTAGTATCATGTTAGGGTTGTTCGTTTAATAGAATCATGTTAGGATTATTATTGATTTAGTATGTAGTACTCAGCTTTGCTGATTACGTGCTTTTTCTTGTGCATGTTGATCATGGCTATGCCTTATTGATCCCGTGATGACCCAATCTTTGGTGAGCAGTCTCTAAGGATCAATAAGCATTGTCCATCCGCAGGTTTGAAGATGTTGCATCATTGGGATCGGGAATAGAGAGCTTGTATTTAGTTTTGTTTTGCTAAGTTGACTTGGGTTTGTTTAATTGGACTTTAAACTTGCCGTACTATTTTTATTTCCTTATTTTCGTTGGTTGATTTTTGGGACTAAACCTGTAATCGATTATTTATAAACCTAAAGTTAGTTTTATGTTTTCCGCTGCAAAATTCTGAATAAGCCGTTACGTTTTCACACGGGCGATAATGCCTTGATAATTCTCTACGTTTTATATTAAAAGGTTATTTTAGAAAAGAGAGAATTGTCGGAGTGTTACAATTAATTTACAAAATTGACAAAATTTAATGGATGTAAAGAGCAAAGGGTGAAAGAGTTAAAGAAAATCACACAAGGAATGTATAAAATTTGAGGAAAAATGAATTAGGTAGCCATACATAAAGTTTCATCTATTTTTTCGTTTTTTAGGTGGTAAAAAACAAGTTTTAATTATTTTTTAGGTGGTAAAATACAAGTTTTTTGAAGGCTTTATAGCCATGTTGTGGAGTCTGTGGGTCACTAGGAATGCTCGTGTGTTTCGAAAGGATGGAGGTCATGCTAGAACGGTTTTGCAACAGGCAGAGGTGGCCCTTCGTACATTAAGCATGTTCCAACAATCTCCACACCCCATACGAATTGAACCGGATAGCGAACCAAGGGAACCTCCGGGTTTTCTTTTGGTTCAACTGGGCAGCAACCAAAATGTTTTGGCTAACTTTGTTTTGCAGGTGGATGGCTCGTGGGACAAGAAAACAAAACGTGCAGGATGGGGATGGGCGTACAAGGATGGAAATATGAACATGGTGGTTTTCCAGGCTGGGGGAGGAGACTACGGGAGTACCTCTACAGCTCTCCAGGCAGAAACGAAGGCTTGTCTGCATGGTCTACAGTGGGCAAAAGAAGGAAACATCATGGAGATTTTGGTGTTCACAGATTCGTTGATTTTAGTTTCAGAGCTAAAGAAGCAATCTGATTTCATTGTTAATGTTACTTGGGAGATACAGGAAATCAGGAAACTCGCCGCAACCTTTAATGTGTGCTCTATTCTGAAAACAGACAGGAACAAAGTCGAAATGGCACACGTCATTGCTAACAAATGCAGGAAAGACGGATCTACATTAAGTTTTAGAATGTAATTTTTGTTTTGCTAGTGTCAAAAAAAAAAAAAAAAAAATACAAGTTTTAATTTTTTAGGTGGTAAAAAACAAATTTTCGATTTTTGTAGGTGGTAAAAAACAATTTGTCCTAATTTTTAAAATTAGCCTCTGACCCATGAAATTATATTCTCTTTCCCAATTAACCGAATTATTAGATCTAAATTATTTAAAAAATCAATTAAGGATCTATTTTACGAATTTGGGGAAATCAATATTAGGGTTTATAGTTATCGGAAAAATCTGAAATTTTTACCATAGATCTAGAATATACCCAGCAACATCGTGTCAAAATTTCAAGCAATTCCGAGTTGTTTAGTTTGACCTTTTAAAAGAATTACTTTCCGACACTTTTATTTTTTATTCGAAAATTAACAAAAACGCCCAAAAAACATCATTTCGAGGCCTGTTTTTGTAATTCCGTTCTCATGATTTGGTCTTAGAAAATCGTTTTCAATCAGATTAGGGTCAGAAATGTCGAAAAACCGAATCTTTTTTATTTTGGAACAGGTTACGCAATTAATCCAATAATCCATAAAATTTCCGAAAAAATCAACAAAAATTCTAAAAAATTCGACAGCAGCAAAAACAAATAATTCATGCTAAAACCATGCTTTGAATACATAAGGCTCATGATACGACTGTAGGGAAATACAGTTAAACATAATAACATGTGCGGAAACAATCCCCAAAGTCAGTAAACATGTATAAAGCACAGATTAAGCATACTTATATTCGAAGCGTATTTCCCTAGTAATCTGTCAACGAACACGAACTTAGAACTCCACTTGTCGTTCCTCTACTTGGTTCACCGACACGATCAGATCCGTCTTGATAACCGTAGCTTAGACAATTAATCAAGAGTGTTTGCTTTTTGGGAAGAACTCAGTTTGGAGGCACTGAGAGAATTAGGGTTCTCTGAGTGTCTAGGGTTAGAGAGTGATTAGATTGTGTATGGAAAACTTAGGTGCATAGGTTATTAGAATAACCTAACTAACCGGCCAGCAGGCCCACGCGACACTCGACAAGCGAGCACGCAGCCAGCTGGGCCATGGGCCGCGCGCTGCTGCTGCTGCGTTGTCGCCTTTGGCCTGCGCGCGCACACGCAACCGATCGACTTTGGGCCAGCGCTGTTGTGCTATGTTGCTGCGCACCATGCGCCCATTGGCCTCGAATGCTTCGTGCAATCGGCTCGTGGGCTGCTCTTCGTATTCGCGACTAATATCGTTCCGGATATTATTTATCGTTTCGTATACGACGACTCACCGTCGTACGATGCGATTTATTCGTTTCGCCCAGCTTACGAATATTCGCGATACGATATACGATTCCGATGCAAGGTCGTATCGTATAATACGCTTTCCAAAACTAATTCCCGAAAAGCTATTAAATGAATTTCCGATTCATTTAATCCGGTGATCTGTTACGTGCCATTGGTGTGACCTTGTAGGTTCAGTCAAGAGTAAGTTGTGAGCTTAATATTCATTATAACTCACTGATCGGAAACATTGCTCCAGCTAGCTGTTCCGATCACTTAATCTCACTGAAATAATTGTTCGCAATTAATCTGAACCTTGGTATTAGACTTAATGCACCTTGGGTGAAGGACATATTTCCTTCACTAGGTTTATGGTAAAGTCAATAGGTCGATTGGGCGGCATTCCCGGGATCTCTTCCGGAAACACATCCAGAAATTCATTCACTACCGCAATGTCCTCATGTTGGTCTTAATAACATGCTCTAGGTTTCTCGCATTGCATTAGAAAACGGGGTTTCATTTATTGACTAGCTTCACGTATTCCATTGCCGTGATGATTCCTACACTTCCAGTCTTTTCAAAACGACGATAGGACATTACCTTCCCTAAGTTAGAACTCAAATGAATCTTCTGCTTCTCACAATCAATTTTGGCTTTGAACAAGGCCAACCAATAAAATGGGTCACTCTAGGTATGGATTGGTTAGGTCTAATGGGTATGAGAAAATCCAACTTTACTACTTGAATACATGGGATCCTACATCCAATTCATCCACCTTGGAAAACACTAAGGTTAAATATAAACAAACACTCAAATTATATGCAATAATGCATCAAGAATTTTCGAACTTCATGGGAATAGTGGCGCCACCCTTGGCCATTTCCTCGATCTCGTTCGAATCACAAAACTAAGTGGTAGAAAATTCAACCACGATACATGTAGAATTTTATTGAAGAAATAACAATAAAATGGTCTACTACTACATCATTGTTGTTTGAATTTTAAATTTCAGTATTCCTTCCTACTTTTTAATAGAGTCAAATTTTCTTGGCTAGTTTAGTTAGATATAGATAATAGTATTAAGTCTTAAGAAGTGAAATGCGAATGATTTACATCATTTTTTTCAATATAAAAAGTACATTGCATCTACAAATAACTTTTTTGTCCCTGTACCTTTAGAAATATGGGCCTCACTTTTTTATTTGGCCCATGGCCACCAAAAACTCTGGGACGGCCTTGGTGCGCACAACTGCTGCTTGTGCGTCCGCACAACTGCTGCTTGTGCGTGCGCACAACCTGTTTTTTAGCCTTTTCTCATTGAAATTCATGGTTGGCTCCCAAAGTAACCTATGCAAGTTCATAGATAATGAGAAGCATATAAAAGGTTGCAAAAATATACGATTAAGTTTCCCCAATATGTGAACGAGGAGACAAAGAAATAAAAGACTAAAATATATAAAAGATTAGAAATTAATAGAATGAAACAATGAAAAAGGAAAAGATATCCTAAGTCGTAAATGTCGCACATCACTCTACGCCCAAATCAAACAAAGACCGAGTATAAGGACTCATACGTAACCCCTCCATGGTAGTCCACAATATGTTCAGATCTGCCTTGGTATTACTAGTATAGAATAATAATCAAGGTATAGACAATAGGATCCGGGTTCTCACTTTCAGAGATAGGCAATAGAATATTAAATCATGTACTAAACATCGAGCCCTAGGTCTATATTTATAGGAGTAGGAGAACCAGAAACCCATTAGGAATAGCATTCCGATTGATGTAGGTTTAGGAAAATTTTATTCAGAACTTGGATCTACATCTAGTAGAATTACGAAAGAAGTCAAGCTCTTCCACACCCCTTGCACACAACAAGGGGAAGCTTGTGGCCCAAATAACTTGCTACGCAAGTTACCTTGGCCCCAGGCAATGCTTGAGCCTTGGGCCGCGCGCACGAGCACAACCCATGGCCGTTATGGCTTGTGCGTGTTGCTTGGCATGTGCAGGCCTTGCGGCCAGATACCTTGTGCGTTGCTTGGCTCGTGCTGCTGTAGGCCTTGCGGCCAACCAACTTAGCACGCGCATGGGCAATCCCGTTGCTGTTGTTGTGGCTATTACTTGGCCCACATGCATGGGCCGAGCTTGCGCTCTTGCCTTGATCACGTTCCGCAATGCACGCAGCCTTTGGCCCGTGCTTCCGACTCATGGCTCGAGCTTCGTGTTTCTGATTCGTTTTCCTATTCCGAAGATATTTCCGTACAAGTTAATCAATCCATTAAGCTCAAGTGCTCAAGTAAATAAGACGGTACAAAAAACAGCAGTGATACTATGGTGGGAAGCGTCTGATTTACATAAAGAGTTGGACCACGACTTTAGGCCTAAAGGTCTTTTTGTTACATAAGCGGCTAAGCTTTCTAATTACAAGTTACTTCATCCGTCCCTAAAAGATTGCCCCATATTCTTTTTTTAAAATCCCTATTTATTTTGTCCTACACTGTCCCAATCCCAATTTACCAGCCCATATATTTTACACCCAAATTTACAACAGTGAAGTTTGCTCTACGAGGCAATCTTCTAGGGACGAAGGGAGTAGAACTTACAACCACAAAGCACCTATTTTAGGAAGCACCAAGTGCCTTTTACTACCGACATTAATACACTATTTGTTTATCATTTACTTGAAAGAGTTGGGCCTCCTCTGGCCTCATTCTCTAAGGCCCAATGGACTTTAGTTTTCTTTACAAAATCTTCCTTCTCTCTCTGTCACATTCTGTACACATCATGTGCGGCTCTTACTTAATGTAACCTTCCCTCTTCAACAACCAAAGTGCACCTTCTGCTGCTTCTTCTGCTGCAGCTTTCTTTTTTGCCTGAGGTTGACCAAAGCACTCCAATATCACATCTTCTGCGTCCTCGATTACCACCACTACCTTGAAAGTGAACCTGCAAAACGACATTATTCACAGAAAACCGTAAACTAACCACAACAACACCTACTTCCTTCTCTTGACATCATCAGAAATTAAAAAAACAGCTGTTAATTTTTAGGGTTTCTTCTCTAAAAGAAATGGTAGATAGGTGGCGCTACGAGAACTGAAAAAAAACATCAGGAAAGCGAGTAACAGATAAATTGGCATGACAAATTGCTCTTTACAGCCAAGTCATGCAAACAACAAATATGAGAGAAAATATCTGAGACATAAACAAGTGAGGTGATGAGTGATGACACGAGTGGACTTCAAGGAACGCAAACTTTAAGTAGTCTTTTATTTTGGCAAACAAAACAACACAAGATAGTTTCATAACACAACCACGAAAACAAAAAGAGCAAAAGCACTTTACAACTAAAGCAAAAGCCAAGATCACACACTATCTACATCTATAGGAACCGTTGTACATAATTTCTCTATACTCCTAAACACGGAGACATTATACAAGAAAAATTATGTTGAATACGTAGAAATTAACTGATATTTAGGATAACTGCCAAGCTATTCAGTGGCTGCTGTTTCATCCAACCTTGATTTTTTTTGTATTTCTTTGGAGAGCAGGGGGGCGGGGAGATATGTACAGATGTGATAATTTGGTAAATGCAACTTACAGTTTCAAATGGCTTGGTCCTTCCTCTTTACAACACTCATACAGGGGATGTTTCCAGCAGTTTGTAACACAGATCTCATTCAATTGTGATTTTGCAGTTACTTTTCCCAGGCTACCTGAAATTTGCACATATCTAAGATAAAGCTACTTTCATAGAAAAGAAATGCAATGCTTTAAATTCACTAAAACAGCTAAAAGTACCATGCACATCTGAGTCAATAGTACAGTTAACATCCTCAGTGCACTGACTATTTTGCTGTCTCTTTGGAAAGGAAATAGGTGCTCTGGTAGAATTTCTCTGAGAACTAGAAGTAATTGTTGGCATTTCATATACATTGGGCTCTGGACTTGCACGGCCGTTGGTAAGTGGATAATCATTCAAAGACAAATTTCCAATAGAGAGTTCTAGATTCACACAGGTACTAGAATGTTCCTCCAAACACAAATTTCCAACATGGGGCAAATCGCTGGAAGACACAACGGATAGAGGCATCTCATCGTACCCAACTAGCCTGGCTTCCATAGTGCGCAGCATTTTTAGCACCTCCTCCAATGATTTAGTCTTCAGACGGTAACCCTGAGCCTGCAGATATGGAAATGTCAGCTTGTTACTCAACAGCAGCTCAAAGCTGAGTAAATACAGATTCATTGATATTTAGATGAAAACCAAAAGAACTCTCTGACTTGTTCAGACATTTCAGAAGAATATAAATATTGTTTCTGGAACTTAGACATGCAAAAGGGGAAAACAATGATGGGAGGCCCAAACAGTAGATATCATTTTAAGCAGCATAAACATTAGTAAACAAAATATGTCTTGAACAAGTGCATTTCTATGTCACCAATAATGATGAACTCACAGTGATCTTGATTCTTGAGATGGCATAGGAGTTGCAATAATATCAGTAAGGAATCCGTCAACCAACATAAACAACACATGCAAGTCAGAAATTACATTTACGCTACTTCTGTGTTAGAGAAAAATGACCAACAATGTTGTATCACAGGAAAGGTTGTAATCACCAATACAAAAAGAAAATTCCCACCTTCAGTTTTTCAATAGCTTGCTGCGCAGCCATTCTCTTAGCTCCTTTAGTATTGTGATACATTGCAGAGGCGGTGAAGTGGATACTTTTTCCATTAATTATTGCCTCAACCATGAAACTTCTATGTCTCTTTGAAGCAATATACTCCAAACTCCAGCCATGATATTGGCATAGCTCCAACAGCTCTCTTATAGGACTAAGTTGCAGATTAGCATATTTCATGATAGGATTCAAAAACGAGTGCATCACCTTCCACACATGATTTAAGTCAAATCCTGTGTCAAGAAGAATTGCCCCAAAACAAGATTCAACCAAGTCGCCAAGAGCCTGTGGGAAAAAGAAAAAGACATTCAAGGATTTTAACAAGGATCAACGTACGATATGGGATCCAGTGAGTTTTTTTTTTGGCAAATAAAGATTGGGATCCAGTGAGTTTCTAACAATAAAGGCAAATTTGTTAAAAAGGACCTTTTATAACCCAAATTTTGCGAGAAAGGACCTTATATAATTTTTTTTGTGAAATCACACCTTAATGTAATTTTTTTTGCGAGAAAGGACCTTATATAATTTATTTTTTTATGAAATCACACCTTAATATAATTTTTTTTTTGCGAAAGACAACCAAAAGTAAATTTCCGGCATTGACTGAGTTTTTTCGGCCATTGACTTGCACGTGAGAAGCACGTGTGACTTTATTGTGCTAATCACACCCAATTTTCCTCCAAAATTCTAAGCTTTAAAACCTAAAGTTGAAAAAAAAAATCGAAATAAAATCAAGTTTGAAAATTCAAGACTCGAGAAAATCAATGTCTTTAGCCAACGTAAGCCACACGTACTGCTCCCGTGCAAGTCAATGGCCGGAAAAGCTCAGTCAATGCCGAAAACTTCCCTTAGGTCCTTTCTCTCAAAAAAAATTACTTTAAGGTGTGTTTTCACAAAAAAAATTATATAAGGTCCTTTCTCGCAAAATTTGAGTTATAAAAGGTCCTTTTTGGCAAATTTGCCAACAATAAAGGACATTTTAGAATATTGGACATTGGCAATGCAAAATTCTTTTAAAACATGTCAGATATTTAGAAACTGTAGGAACCATGATATCTAAGAGGAAAGCGGTTCGAGCAATAACCTTTGGGCATGGTGGTTCCTCGAGTAGATGCCTTTCAGAAGCAGGCTTTCTGATAAAGTTCACAAATTTATCAACAGCATTACTTAGGTTGTTGTTATTCTCGCATATAATGAATTTGTACAATGCACTAGCTGCTGCTTGGGCAAATGAGTTGTTATTCACAAGGGATGATCTCAAATCAGTCAACTGGCCAGGTTTCAGGTCAGGGAACACTGAGTACAAATAGGACGTGATCAAGTAATCCAACACAGCATCCCCAAGATACTCCAATCTCTGTTAGCCATCAATGGTTATTGCCAGACAAATCATGCAAATGAAGAGTATTGATGACAAAATCCAAAATTTCTCAACATGAAGGTCAGCATGTACCTGATAACAACCTCCTCCATGTTTATTGTAAGATGGATGCACAAATGCCTGCAGAACTAAGCCTCTGTGAACAAAACGATGACCCAAAACACCTTCAATATCAGGAATACTAACGCGGTCTGCAAGTGACATAAACCTGGAACTTGCAGTCCAAGCATGACACACTTGAGAAACTTCAAATTCAATCTGAATACCAAACCACCTAAGGAATGCAATTGCAGCTTTAAAGCCGCTGTCAACTATGTAAGCTCCAACCAGTGCTTCAACAACATCTGCAATTGTTTTCTTGGTTAACCATTGATGATTCTTACTGCATCTCACTTGACGATTACCTAACGCATTACTCAAATTAACTTCAGAAACACAATGAATTGAACTTTCCGTCTGATTGGTACATATGACAGAGCAGGTCCGACCAGGAGCAAAAAACTGGTTAGGGTCGAATTCTCGATCGCGTATGTATCCCTAAAGTATGGAAATGCTGCAGCATAGTTAGATATTCATTTTTAAGACAGATAAATGCATTTAGATATCAGTTTTATCAAGGTAGCAGACATAGTGGATTCAGCAACAAAGCAAAGAACTTCAATTCACAAAGGATCCATCTGTCATTTTGAGCTATTCCGTCAGTAATAGTGATGACATCACCACTATGGCCAAGAAGACCAAGTGCCCTTTGTCCATCTTCACATTTCACAATATTTATATCCTTTGTATGGTGACTGTTTTGTTTTAGCACACATGACACAAGCTGATATAGAAATCCTCCTAGATGGAAAGTTTATCATTTCAATCAAGGAATGTTCACTAGAGGTGATAATGAATGGTAGAGTTTAAAAGGACACCAAAAGAAAGCATGAGTGATATGTGCGACTGCATGCCCTAAGTCCTTCAGATCCAACTTGACAATATACAAAGGAATCCCTTGTTTCTGTTTTATGACTATATTTCCAAAAGAAAGGTTTGCCAGCTGCTATCTTTTCAATAGGTCACCTTTGTGACTCACTAAAGTAATTAAGACCTAAAGGAAAACCTCCCTCCTTCTGTCACAATCTAATTTTGAGCTACATAATCCAAAAGAGAAAGTGGCAAAAACCCAATTATCATCACTCTAGGAATCTTAATAAGCATTATTGAATACCATACAAGATATAACTTAACAAATGAAAGAGAAATGCTTCCTTCAGCATAATTGAAGAAGAAGAAGAGACTACGAGAGATAAATTCTACGGGGTGGATGATGATAATTGAGCACCAAACATAGATGCAAATCTGAAAACTCTAAGATCAGAAGCTAAGAAATCACTAATTTAAGAACCAGTTTTAGGTATAATATGAAATTGGAGGAAAAAGGCAGAGAGGAAGCTGACATTGTACTGATGCATCATAATATCACAAAATAATATGCAACTCAATCAAACAATTGCAAGGGTCAAATGAGTTGAAGGAATTAACCCCAAGAAATTAACACGATAAATGACAAAAATAAGGGTAATATATGGCTATTATGCTAGATTACATGATTACACTAAACGTTCAAAAAAGTACCCCTTGTGACGTAATAAAAGTATTCCATTTAGACAAACCCATGGGTATCCGGCATGATGTATTCATTACCAGTTGCGTGTTTCTTGAAAACGCTATAAGTGAAAAGAGACTTATTAAAAGGCTACAAGTCAGCATGACCTAGTCCACGGGACAGGGATAGAGTAATTCATTAGCTTTCATGAGGGGCTAAAACAACAATACCACAAACAAAGGGAGTATACAAAGGATATTCTTAAACTTTATAATGAAACTTTTCTAAAAGAATATACTAACATCCTTGTTTTTCTAGGTATAAACGATGGTATCAGTAATTTCTGAATAAATTCACATGACAATACCCGTGAAATTGTTAGTCCATACCTAAAGATTTCATTTTCTTCATTAAATTTATTACCATCCATTACTACTTTAGAGGTGGGTATTGTGTGGTAATGAACATTTATGGACAAAAACACATGTACGATGATGGAGTTCCAATGGTAACCATTAACATGGGCTTACCTTAGGAAATAACATACAAATTCATTACCATTCCTGCGATTTAGGACCACTTACCAAACAGGCTGTAAAAGACTCCCAATATGTCTGTAGTTATAAGACGACATAACCTAAATATCACCTCAACAAACCCTAAATTATTACCTAAGAAATAGCCCAAAAACAATCTATAACCGTCACAGACAAAAAACGAATATTTGCTGAAGATAGTAACTTTCCGCCTGAGGGGAGTGTAGCTACCCGTGTGGGGAAACCATAAAAAAGAAGGAAATTTCTTTCGTTTCCTCCCCCCCCCCCCCCTCCCTCCCCCTCGCCACACACACACAAGCAACCTCTTCAATGCTTTCGGTGAGGTTTCTCGTGCTATAGGTTTCTCATGCTATAGGCTACACATAACAGTTAAAACTAATCCCTATAATTGTTTGGTAGTGTACTTGGAAGGAGTTAACTGTGCTGATATACAGAGAAAGGTTTACCACTCCGGGCATTCAGTTTATGCTTTTTGGAGGATCTTATATGGTTGGAATCAAGTTCTTTAGCATTAGTGTCTACTGTCCTTCCTTGACTTTTAGATACAGGCACGATTTAAGAAATTGAGGACTTGCGTGAAGTTATTTTGGTGCAGGTGTCTTGTAAATGTCTTGGGACATGCTATTTTTTACTCCGTATTTTTAGCTTACCTTTTGTATAGGATTAACACCCCCTTCATATCTTTTAAACATAAATATTTATAAACCTATCAAACAATTTGGGAAAATAGAAATCCAAATTCCAGCAATTTACCTGCAATTTATTCTTAATAGCTAACTTGCATAAATTTGAGTTGTTTACTAAATTTGAACGCCTCCTAGTCAACTGCCCTTCATCAAAAGCTTCATGCTTAAGAAACAGGTGTCTCCCCACTGCAAACTTAAGAAAAGAATCGCCAAGAACTTCAAGCCTCTCAAGGGAAAAGCGCTCATGGCATTTTTCGGTAGTCAATGCTTCAAGAACCTGCCCAATAACAGCATAACGGCACCGTTTTCTAAGTTTTATACCAAAAGGTATCCAGTCTTCAAGTTAAGTAAAGCAGTCATTAAGCCAGACTAAGTCATACAAGAGAATTAATTCAATTTCTATAAAATTGTGCCTTACACGTTCAGCAGTAACCACGGTTCCCTCAGCAAATGACTTAGATAACATATCTTTCAATTCAATTGCTACAAGCAAGTTTTCCAAGCGATGCATGACAGATGGCAACAGAGACAATGTACTCCCGATGTCCTTGGAGAAGCCAATTATCTTCATTTCACAAAGCTCAGGTGGTAATTCGAAGAAATGCTCGTCTAGTTCACATGATTCTGATATTAATCAACAAAAAATTAATAACTCGCTACAGCTAGTAGTAAACAGCTCTGACAACAGTCTGACACATAAAAAGCACTTGCTAGATCTGCAAGTTTCCTCTTCAGTTTGTCCATGAACTAGTTTCACTGACAAATAAATGACCACAAGCATAGAGTACAAATTCAAATTTTTCCTCTGACCTAAAATTTCTAATGCCACAAAAAAAAAAAAAGAGTGAACATAAATAAGCATGCAAAACAACTTACGACCACAAGTATTTTGTCCCTTGATTGATTTGTTTAGAAAGAAATGGAAATCCCTGCAGTAAACAGATTTTGATAATGGATTACAATGTGGTTGGGAATGCCATCAGCTCTGTTAGCCAGTAATAGCCAGTAGTAAACTTCTTCTTGATCATTTTTTCCATTAGATTTGCACATTGTACTTCTATAATACAAAAAAATTTAGTGTGTGAAATCATAAATATGACCCCTTGGTTTCTCATCATTCATCATTATCATTACCCCATTGCCTCAAAGAGGCTCCAGCAAGAAGCGGGGTAAGGGGGGTCGGACGTATGCAACCTTACCCCTGCAATAGCTGAGAGGTTGTTTCCAATTGACCCAAAAGCGATAACGGGACGACAACGGGACGACCATCTTCTACTTCATGGAAAGGAAGTGAAGAGGTATTAAGAGCCATTTTGATTTAGCCCATTACATCCCAAAGCCAAAAGAACAAATGAATCATTAGCTCCATCGGAAATAAAGGGTGTTAGTTTTCTGCCAAAATATAAATTTATTAATAAACTATTGTTTTATATAAAAGAATTTTAGGCTTTTATGTAAGGTAAATCCCAGGGGTTATCTTCATAGAACCCGGAAAATATTGTTTTTTATTGTAAAGGACAAGCCACAAGGAAATTTAAAAGTATCCCTTATGGACTACATTGTGTTTGGATAGCAACATAGAAGGAAAGGGAAAGAGGAGGAAGGGGAAGCGAAAGAAAGGGATGGTGTTTATTAAATAGGGAGGGGAAATGGTCCCTCGCTCTCCTTCCCCTTCCTTCCCCAAACCTTTTATCCAAACAAGGGAGCTTGTTCCTCTCCCACTCCCTTCCCTCCCTTTCTCCCCTTATCAAAACAAATTTTTAGTCAACACCTTCTCCACTAAAGTTCTAATGTTGGACATAAACCTCTTCAGTAGCCTGTGTTTCTTAGTATTAGAATACTATCCACTATAACAGCTACTCTGACCCACTAGAATATCTAGAACTTTTTTTCTTTTCTTTTTTCACTGAACGTTCATTCTCGTAGTACTATCATGTGAGTTAGATAGGCAATAGTTTTATTCTACCCCATGAAACTGTACGGCCTAAACAATATTACAATACTTATAACAAGGTAGTTAACAATGCGGACCTTTCCTATACCTGGGGTGGGGATTCCCCCCCGGCCGAAAAGTTTCGTAACGTAATTTTATTTCCGCCCCCCCCCCCCCCCCCCCTAAACTTTGAGTATAATTGTGTATATTCTATACTACATTGCTTAATTTTGTTTACCGCCCCCCCCAACTAAACTGTTCAAGATCTGCAACTGGTAGTTAAGCATTTAAAAATGCCTAGTAAACCTTCTAAGTAGATCTTCTTATTAGATTGACTCAACAGAGATAGTACCTGAATTCCCGTTCATGCGGTCATGCAACAAGTTGTGTAAGCAAAAGAGTTGTTTAGCTTGCAGTAGAGGTTGTCCTGGGTGTGTTAGATGAATCCCAAACCTGGTTAAGAAAATGTGTGAATCAGAAACAAGGGTAGAACACAACAAAGGATCAATATCTAAGGTCTTCAAGGCACTGTCGCAGACCAACTGAAACCAAGTTTCAAATCATGTTAATGAACCAGGGAAAACGTCATAATTTGATAAACAGAAACAAAGGCATTATAGAGTATCTCCAAAATCTATATACAAGGAAAGAAGTTCTATGACTTAGCAATAGCAAGTGGTTACAGTAACTTCTAATACAGAATCATATAATAACTTAATAATTCCTCTGTTCCCTACATATTGCACCATGTTCACTTTTACGCTCCCTGAAACATGAGTTTGACACTTATTTCTCGAATATGCATAAGTAAAAATTAAAAAATAAATAAAAAATTGATATTTCGAAAATATATATCGATACGAATCTAACAAGATCTCACATGACTACATTTATTTTACATATAAATCATATAAGATGGTCATAATGTGAATAGTATAAAAGTCCAAATGGTGCGATATTTGGGGCACGAAGGAAGTAGCATTTTTTCCAACATCTCAAATTGGAGAATAAAAAGCAGAAAAGCTTCTTAAGTACATACTTTTCACTCAGGTGCTCTATATGGCTTGTAGAACTGTTATGGAAACTGTAGCCGCTTTTGTCAGGGATAATTTGTGAAACAAAGAAGAATGACTTCTTGTGGGCCACGTATACTAAGCTATTCAGAATATCATTCACACTGACAGGTCCATCAGCAAGATGCAAATAACTATCCAGAGAAATACAAGTATCCACCAAGTGATCGAGAGGTGCAAAAATTGGGGAAGACAAACATCTCCTAATAACCATCCAATCTACAGATATCGATCCGCCATACTTTTGTGGAATGACAGGGAGCAAAAGATAGAAAATGGATGAACTTGATTCGCAAACATTATTTTTCTTGAGGGGAACATGACCACACATGAATTCTGACCGATCAAGAATGATCTTAAGGCACATTTCCTGAAAACTTTGAGCCAGCAGCATCTGGAAAAAAAAAAGGAAGGTGAAGTGATTCCACAGCACATATTCAAATCTCTAATCTTCCACACTTTTTTCCCATAAGAAAACAAAAAATTGACAGGAAAATGAATGATAAATAAAATACCTCTTCATTGCTAAATTCAGCAACTCCAGAAGGAACCAGGCCAGTCAGCACAGATCTACCATGAGCGAGGTGAAGATCAATCTTCATTCCCTCGGCCTCACAAGGCAGAGGTGATTTTACAAAAAGGCCAAAATCTTTATATTGTCTATCACACGGTTTAGGTTTAAACCTAATAAAGTAGGAGTTGAGACATACAAGGTTGTCCACATCAGACCAAGGTTCCTTCAATGCAGCAGGAACTACCATCTCATGCAGCTCAAAGGGTGAATCTTCGTCTGCAAATAAACAATTGAACAAGATCAAATTCATAGTCAATAGGCAAGGACGAAATCACAGTTGTTAGATGACAATCTTATTAACAAACCTTCAGCACTCTCAGAATCAGGAGCATCAAGGTTTTCCCTCATATCATCTTGTTCTGGCAAGAGATATTCTGTTAAGGCACCAACTTGATGTAATTCTTCGCATGCTCTAAGACAAGCATCTTTCTTTGCTGCTTCTTTTGAAGATTGTGGTGCACTAACTATGTGATGAATAGGAGCATTAGAAGGAAGAATAATGTGGCATATGATTCCTTCTGTATCATCAACATTATAGAAATCCGGCATAGGGGTAAAATACCTACAACCCAGTTAAAATATGTAATTATATTAGTTACTTCGTTGACTGATACTAGAAAAAGTCATTGAACACATAGGAAGCACGTACTCATCATGTGGCAGTTTAGAGCAATAATGGTAGAGCAATGAAATGCTAGTCTGAGTACTAATGGTAGCACCAGTTGAACCCACTGAATAAACTTCTTCTTTGATATAGGCAATAACTCCATTTGGTATTCTGTCTCTAATATTCAAGTTCATGAGATCTTCATCTTTTCTGAAACTGTCCATCAGATTCATCTCTTTCTCGCTTCCACTGCAATGTTACAAAAATGTCTTCTTAAATAAGGACACATGAAATTGAAATAAAGCATTTGCTTAGGAAACAACCTGTCAACCAAAAAAACATATTCCGATTGTGGCATTCGGGCACGGCCTCTGGACTGTATAAAGCTTGCAAGAGTTTCAGGAAGATCAAAACGTATTACAAGACAGCATGTCTGTATATCAAGTCCTTCTTCACCAACTTTAGTAGCAACCAACAGATTCAGCTGTCAAATCACATTATTAACCAGTGTTTGGACATAACCAAAAAGCAAGGAACAAATATTGTTTCTTATAAAGCATAGGGAAACAAGCAACAACGGTGATTTATTTTTTAGCGTGCAAAAGGTAGGAGATGGGTTCCTCAACAACACGTTGTGCAAAAGTTTTCATAAAGCGCAAGATGGGCGGGGTGAAAAGAAGAAATCTGGCCGTTTACGCACCCATTGCTCACAACAGTAAAGTGTTGGTAATGCCACTGCAATCGCACCCATTATCAACACAAAGTTAAAGTCATTCAAAAAATAATGAATTATCTATGTGCTGCTTACTTACAAAGTATTCTCATGATCCCTTCCCCCAGTTAAGCAACAAGGCATACCCTACGCAGTATTGCAAGAGTTTCTCGCCATTTTGGATATAAAATAGGCTAGACAAAGCACAAGAGGGGACTTATTAAAGCCAACATGAAGGACTTGCTAAAAATCTCCCACGAGATCTGAATGCTCCACTACAAAATAGCTATTTCTAGTTTATTTTTGGAGACAAGAATGCAAAGTATCACAGTAAGAAAGGTTACCTTTCCAGACCGGAATTCTTCCAAAATACTATGCATGGTATTTCTGGACATACGCTTTGAGTGGACTCCAACCAGGTAATCGCACTTCCAAGCAGATAAAATCTTAATTTGTCCAAGGATATATGCCAAAGCTCTGGCAATAACAATCCTATTCACAAAAATTATACATTTCATATCTGGCCTTGACCTGAAAAGGAAAGTTAACCAGCTCAGCTTTGAGCAATGCAAGACAACATAAAAACTACCGCCACGAAATGTGGACCTTGCCAGTTTGTGGATATAGGAAGGTCTAGAGAAACACATCTACTGAATCTAAACTAGTAGACTGGTTGGCTAGCCAGAAATAAACAAAAGATGAACCTCTGCTTAGTCACCAAAGAAAAAAGTCAAAGCACATCCAGACAACTTTATATAAAGTATTTCCTACTCATAATAAGTGGCACTAAATTTACAAAATATGACAAGAATAACAACAAAAAGACATTTCTTGATTTGCTAAGCTCCAATCCATTTAAGCCGACAAATTTTCTTTTTCAAAAGCTCTAATGGTATGTAAAACTAAACTCTAAATCCAAAATCCAAGAATATCCAACACAAAATGTCGTATTCATTCATTATATTCAGATTTCAGAATTTCAGACCACTTAAATCAGACATTCTCAAAACAAATATCCTATCACCAGGACAATTGTAACATTTGTGAACGTTTTATCTTTACCGAATAATCATAAAGGTAGGTTAAGCAACTGTAAAACTTATGATGAGTTAAGTGATGCCTGGGAAGTGGGAAGTTAAGAGTATGTGGGAAAGTGAAAAGAGTTGGTATTTTAAAACTTTGAATGACTGAAAAGAAAACAAAAATGATGATAGGTCAGCAGACCTAACACCATGTATGTGCTCATCTACTCTTTCTGGCTGTATTTGGCAGACTTTGTATTTGGGACACTTGATCTATAGTTGTAATCGGAAAGTCTTGAGTTTTCCTTAATACCTTTTGAGTAGTGGCAGATTTCGATTTGTGGGCTTTGGAATGTCCAAGAAGAAGATATGGCAGAATGCTATAATCGCGATCTTGTGGTGTCTGCGGCTAGAGCAGTATGTGCACATTTTCTCAAGAGCCGTTTGAAGAAGTGATTTACCATGGAACATAGTTACTTATTTTCAACTTTTTTGTGGGCTAAGGCGGCTGTGATTTTTAAGGGGTTTTTAACACTTAGTTGGAGAAATTCAAAGAAATTGGGTTAATTTGTGATCTTTGTTTCCTGAACTGATGACAACATGTCCTCTTTCTTTGTACTCTTGGTTTGCTTTTGATTTCTAAATCTTTTTCTCATAAAGTATACATAACTTCTCTTCTTTTCTAAACGTTCCGTGGACATATTACAAATTAATCATTGCTTCCAACTAATTTATAGTCATCCTTTACAAAAGATATAGTGAATCTTTTGGCTCAAATTGAAATGGAAAGAAGTATGGACTTATGGAGACCTGGATAATATGTCAAGTCTGACCAGAAGGTCTTCAAGGCAAGTCCTAGCTCGGCCATAAGGTCAACCAAGCTTCTTCTTTTTTTTCTGTTAAGAATGTTAAGCTATCATAGTATATGCTCAAATGACCAGAATCCATATGATAAATATCCAAGGAACGGAACATGGATTTAACTCACTGAGATGCTTTATAGCTAACACACCAAATTTGTCATATTAAAAAAGAATAGGGAGGAGATAAGAATTACTTTTGCATGATGAAAAAGCTACTCGTAATACATATATGAAATAGATTGTTTGAAGGAAAGAAAGAAAGTGAATGTGCCCGACAATCAAGCGATTATGAGGGATTAGGAGTGATGTGGAGCATATTTAGACTGTGGAAACGGTTTTTTCGCCATAATATGGTTCTTGTGGATTGAGAAGAATGGTCAGATCAGATCTTCCTATATAAAGATAAGACTTTTCCCCTGGAGTTAGGTGATTTTCCTGGCACCTTCAGAGGTTTTAAGGGGTTCCTTAGACTGATTTGTGATGGAACAGCAGACAGATGGGCTCTCTTCCAAAGTTCCAATTTCCTTCTTCTCCTTTCAAAGAGTTAAGCCCATTATTAGGGTCTAAGTTTTACAAAATATCACAAATTGGGACCTTACTTTTTTTTGGTCAATAATTGGGACCTAAGGTTAGATTTCTTATAGTTTAACTCAACTTTAACTAAAGGTTGACTGTTCAAACTAATCAAATAGATAAAAAATAAAATATAAGAGTTATGAGTTAATACTTAGTATTATTTGTCAATTTGTCAATTTATTGGGGGGTTTCACTGGGTTTTTTTGTTCGTCTTTAGATTTGAGTTAATAGGTACTTGTTAATTTTGTGATTTTTTGTGAGATTAGTGATTGGAATTGGTTAATTTTGTGATTTTGTATGATATTAATGCTACTAAATTTTATTGTTTTTGTGTTGGTTATGATTTTTTATGCTGGTTTGATTTATTATTATTTTTGTTTTTTTTAAGGACAGCAAATTGGAGGCGTAAGAATAACAAATAATTAATTAGTTTTGTGATTTTGCAAAAATTAAATGTCATTATTATATTTCTTAACTTTAGGACTTAACATTTCTTTAACCACTATAGTTAACTTTGGCCATAAAAGTAAGATGAGGTTGACCAAAAAAAGGTGAGGTCCTAATTGGTGATTTTTTGTAAAACTTAGACCCCAATCATGGGGTTAACTCTCCTTTCAAAGAACTAGTTTTCATCGTAATTCGTAAACTTTGGATTGGTTTCCATTTCTAAAGGAATAAGTAAACTCATTGATATTTGGCTTTGCATAATGGATAAAGTCTAGTTGACTTGTTATACTATTCTCCTTTGTTCTAATTGTAACATTTTTGATGGAAACAACTTCTATTCTTACAGGGCTAAGGTTACATTTTTTTACAATGTCCTCCTATGGACCATGGTAAGAGCCTACTCAAAGACCCGAGGTTATTTTGATGTAAATGTAGAATGACTAGGGTCCTCCAAACTCGTTTATTTAAATTTCCTTCAATTGAAGATTTCTTCCCTAATTAAAAAAGTCCTGAAAGGTTCTAGAGCACGAAAGTATTATAAAAAAAACGGTTTTTTCATGAAATGCCCCTGAGGTTTAACGAAATTCACCAAATACACCCGCGTGTTTCGAATCACATAATATACCCCTCTTTTCGAACTGTTCACCAAATACCCCTGATTTTTATTTTTTCTCCATCCCTTCCTTCTCCTTTCCTGATCCATCTTCTCCGGTGCACTCCATTGTTCTACAACCACCAACATAAGAATCAATGTGCAAAACTGCAAACAATCAAATTCGGAAAATCTATTACTTCCATTCACCCACTATACCACTAAATTTGAAAAAAATAAACTTGAAAAAAATAAACCCCTTCCCTCTCCCCTGGCCACCATCAGCGACATCATCTCTTCCTTCCCCTCTCTCCTCTTTCCCATCACCTTCTCTAAACCTAAACTCATTCTACACGAATTGCTACTCTAAGTTCAAATTAATCATGCAAAACGAGTATATATATATGCACTGGGTTTTTGGAGACATAGAGTTATGATGATATGAGGAAGAAGAAGAAGAAGAAGAAGAAGAAGAAGAAGAAGAAGAAGAAAGGAATTTTTTTTTTAAAAAAAATAGTTAAATGTAGAATATTGGGTGGTAAGGGTATAAAGGTAAAGTAACGCTAACGGAGCACTAATGGCCGTTAAGTCTAGGGGTATTTGGTGCACTTTAAGTTTAAATAGGGGCATATTATGTGATTCGAAACACGTGGGTGTATATGGTGAATTTTGTTAAACCTGAGCGGCATTTCATGAAAAAACCGTAAAAAAAATTAAATAAATAAATAACTGAGTTCCTACAGCATATTAAATGTCCAATAAATTAAGTAACAAGCAGAACAACAACTATTTAGTAGCAAACATGAGACCAAGGCTAAGGGCTCAAATACCAACCTGAAGTTTGACAGAATTCCGACAAGACGCAAAACTTTTTGCGAGAAAAATGGCTCCTTTAGAAGCTTGTTACACAACATATCAGGTGTTCCTTCAGAGACATCTGCAAAAGAAAGATGTTTTTAGCAACATTAATACTAGACAGTAGACATGTAAGAAAAGAAAACACATAAAAAGAAATTTTCCAGTATGAGATGTTATGCCAGAAACAACACATTATATTAGCAGGTTTTAGAACACGGGCAATAGTATAGCTACGCCAATATGCTGCAAAGTGCATCATACCTCCCATACATTCCGTGTCTAATAGAGATACAGTCTGAGCAAGATACTCATTTTGTAAGAAGTCATCACTGGAGTTTCCTTTTGCATCTATCAGCTCATTTCTCTCGCAGCCACCGCCATTCAGAAGGATGTGACATGCCTGAGGGAGTAACCACAGATTTGCATATATGAAGAATATTAAGTATGCAATAAACTTACATTAATTTGACGTTTTTTCCAGTACACACGCAAATCATGCATTGACATAGATGGTACATGAAGTTGATATGTTCCAGCTTATCAAGGCAAGTAGGCAACCATCTTTCCTTAACTATTTTTGTGTTCATTATGTGACACGGAATTATATTAAGCAACAAACAAAACATCATCCATGTTCAAGAAGAGGGCTGCAGAAAACATCATGCCTTCAAGCTACAATGTATCGCATAGCAAAACATCTATTACGAGTGCCATTGGTATGCTTTACCACAATTAATAATAAGACTTACTTGCAATGCTCCCCAAAGGCCAAGGCTGGTTAAAGAAAACACCATATTGTTATGCAGTTTTTGCAGAAGCTTTTTGTTGTTCTGCACTCTAGCGAGATCATCTTCAGTCCTGCAAAGCATAGATGTACACTACTTGCAAACCATAAGGACCCATAACAACGAATATGTAAATACTGAGAGGGCTAAAACAAAATGCTGTCTAGAGATGCTGTGCAATATAATACCTGGCGTTTAATCTCATCCAGTTTATCCAAACACTTCTTGTGAGAGCTCGACATATTTTCGTTTGAGCTATAGTGATACACTTCAACCACAGGAGATACAACAACTGTTTCCAGTTCACTCTTGTCGTTAACAGTAAAAACCTGAGCCAAGGAATAAATGATGTTTATGGGGAACACAATGAAACGTGCATAATAAAGCTAACACCTTACACATGTTATACATACATGCACACACATAGGTACGTGTATGCATACATGATACATGTATTATATAAGTACATATGCATGTACTATGGCGTTATAATAATGTTTGTGTATCTACAATGAAAAATTAATCTGCAGTGCAGCGTACATCAAACTACCAAGGAATCAATTGAACATGCAATGGTTAGTCTTTGAGGAAGATTAGAGATTATTGGATGACATATAATACAACACGACTGCATATGTTTGCAAGTAATGATCAGTCTCTAAACCCACCTTAGCGTGAAGTAAAGCTTGAAGACTATTGATAGAAGCACCTGCAATGGAAAATCATAAATTTTGATTGAAGTGGCCAAAAATTAATGACACTTGATAAGATTTTCTGTCATATCACTCCAAAATTATAAGACGGGAAGATTATCATTTAAAGGAATAGAATGTTCAAGAACTAGAAAAATATCATGATAATATCAAATCCTCAAATTAAGCACATCATTTTATCTTGCTCCTAATGAACAAACTTTGTTCAGGTTGGAAGACAATTTAATAGGAGTCCATTATCTCAGAGAACAAGAGAAAAACTTAAACACTAACATAGCCTCCTCTAAAAAAATTGCTAACAACAAAGTCGTGGTAGATGTCAATCGTTATCAGCAGGATCATCCAGGTATTAGAACTTTAAGAAAACCTGAAAAAACCCTAAAAGTCCAGCGAGCATTGACCAAATCACGCCAATTCCTAACTTACTGGTAAAAATTAAAAGTTCAGACAAGGAAGTAATACTAATTTTGTTTCCAAAGAGAAAGAACTTGTGCATTGCTCTCAATTACCTTTCCCACAAATGGGAGATGCAGTCATGCCAAAGATACGTGGAATTTTAGCAACTTTCATATCATAAAAAACCTGCAATTTGTGTATGCAAATACATCAGAATCTCTTACCCCTTCAAAATGGCATACGATAAACAAGGCTAGAACTTTACCTTCATGATCTCTGCGTAAGGATGATTACTCTCAAGTTGGGCATAATGACACTCGTCAAATATTAAGAGAGCAATTGCCTCCATCCTGATGAAGCAATGGCATAAATTACGTAGCAACACTTGTGGAGTCATGACAAGAACCTGCACTCAATAAGAGGAAAGTTTAATAGTAGTCCTTGTGGGGTCAACACAATAAGTATAGTCTGTAAAAGTGTTAGGAGATTCATCAGATAGTAAACACAATTCTTCATTGAAAATGAAAATTGTTGCGTCAAAATGCCTAAATTATCTGCTGGCCAGAAAAGAGTGAAGGTGAAAGGTAACGAGCAGATAATAAGAGGAGATTTCTCAGTTACACGCAAATGTAACTTCACAGGACTAGTAGCGAGATTTGGTAGCTTAGCTAAGCATGGATTATCTGTAACTACAAGGTCTGCTGATATTAGGACAATTGGACAAACCACAAAAAAGGTTCCCATATTGATTCTTAAAATCCTTTTAAACTGTAGATGAGTAACTCTAGTAAGAACTCAATGTCCCATCCTCAACTTGAATCATTGCCTTACAGGTTAATGGTCTTTTTTGTTGATAAAAAGCTGGTCAGTGGTTAAAGTCGTTCAACTAAAGAACATCTTTCACCTTTTGAAACCCCAAATATATGCCAACATACAAACACTATGGACCAAACATAGGACGATGTAGGTATGTAGTATGTTCACTAGAATTGGAAAGTGACAAACCTCGTACTGCTTAAGCTCTCTTTCCCAGCCAATATGAGTCTTCAAATGTTTGGCATCATCACCACAGTAGGTTCCAACCTTGAAATCAGTGAATTGTTCGATGACCTTAGCTTGCTGCAAGAACAAATACATGAAATGTACCCATCAAACAATACATATGCTTCAATAAGAAATAACCTTAAACAGAATCCCAACTAAACAGGAACGAACATAGAATGCATAATTCGAAAATCGCAATTGGTGAAGCACGAACCTGATGAACTAATACTACAGTAGGGGCCAAGAAAACACAGACATTGTTTTGAGGCTTCTTAATAATGTGAGCCATATCACACATTAAGAGTATAGCAATAAGGGTCTTCCCACAACCAGTCTCTAGAACCACAATGACATTTTCTTCCAAAGCTTTTTTTGCCAATTCTAACTGATACCTGCACGAAGGAACACATTCCCAGAAATTTAACCCCTGAAAACACTAACTTACAATTTAGAGTGACAAATTTTGTCAAGATATCAACAATCTAAGCAAAACCGTTACACAGCAATTCCATAGAAAACAAATAAGTAAATGCAAGGACAATGACGATAACAATGAAATCAGAACAAACCCATCTCAAATGAAGTCGTCAAAATTAATAAATAAAATTCGATAGCATACTTTCTAGCAATAACTCTGGGGTTTGTTTTCTGAGGAGTTGAAGTGATCCCCATTTCATTTTCTGGAGAATCGTCAACAGTTAGAAAATAATCGCCCATAAATTGAACTCAAATTCTAAATTCAGAGTGTTGCGTAATATGATCAGGTCAGAATATAAGAAAGGAGAGAGAAAGAGTGTGATGCTTTTCTCTGTGAGAATTATTGAGAAACTGAAATTAAAGTATCAACTGAAAGGGTTTCGTCATGTTTTGGGGCGGGGCCCTACTGTCCAGCACTAGTCAATCTCAAGTCTTTCTTTTTCTTTTCTTTTTTCTTTTCTGTTTTTTCCCTGAAATTGCACGAGTAAGGCCCAAATCTTTTGGACTTTTTAGCAGTTTTATTCAGTTCAGTTCAGTTCAGCTTTATTAAGTTCAGTTCAGCTGAGTTCAGCTCAGTTTAGCTCAGTTCAGTTCAGTTCAGTTCAAATCCATTAAGTTCAGTTCAGTTCAGTTTAATTCAGCTTCATTCAGTTCAATTAAGTTCAGTTCAAAAGAACGGATTCATCTTTCTTTGTAATTATTTTTATTCTTGATATTGCAATTAAAATTGACATTTATTACTTATATATATATATATAATAATTATTATTATCATTATTATTACTTAAATATTACTATTACGGAGTATTATATTAATATTATATGTAATTATTTTTATTAATAAATAATTATGATTATTGTAGTTATTAATTATTATTATGAGTATTGTTATACATATTAACATTATATTTTTATTTATTATTAATTATTAATTATTAATTATTTTATTATTTTATTATTTATTATTTATTATTTATTATTTATTATTTATTATTTATTATTTATTATTTATTATTTATTATTTAGTATTTAATATTTATTATTTATTATTATTATTTATTATTTATTATTAATTATTAATTATTTATTATTATTATTATTTATTATTTATTATTATTATTATTATTTATTATTTATTATTTATTATTTATATTTATTATTTATTATTATTATTTATTATTTATTATTTATTATTTATTATTTATTATTTATTATTTATTATTTATTATTATTATTATTTATTATTTATTATTTATTATTTATTATTTATTATTTAGTATTTATTATTTTTATTTATTATTTATTATTTATTATTTATTATTTATTATTTATTATTTATTATTTATTATTTATTATTTATTATTATTTATTATTTATTATTTATTATTTATTATTTATTATTTATTATTTATTATTTATTATTTATTATTATTTATTATTTATTATTTATTATTATTATTTATTATTTATTATTTATTATTTATTATTTATTATTTATTATTTATATTTTTATTATTTATTATTTATTATTTATTATTTATTATTTATTATTT
This sequence comes from Spinacia oleracea, assembly GCF_020520425.1. NCBI lineage: Eukaryota > Viridiplantae > Streptophyta > Magnoliopsida > Caryophyllales > Amaranthaceae > Spinacia > Spinacia oleracea. The sequence goes on along the minus strand of NC_079488.1, from coordinate 84,824,264 downwards.
ATTATTTATTATTTATTATTTATTATTTATTATTTATTATTTATTATTTATTATTTATTATTTATTATTATTATTTATTATTTATTATTTATTATTTATTATATTATTTATTATTTATTATTTATTATTTATTATTTATTATTTTATTTATTATTTATTATTTATTATTTATTATTTATTATTTATTATATTATTTATTATTTATTATTTATTATTTATTATTTATTATTTATTATTTATTATTTATTATTTATTATTTATTATTTATTATTTATTATTTATTATTTATTATTTATTATTTATTATTTATTATTTATTATTTTATTATTTATTATTATTATTATTTATTATTTATTATTTATTATTTATTATTTATTATTTATTATTTATTATTTATTATTTATTATTTATTATTTATATTTATTATTTATTATTTATTATTTATTATTTATTATTTATTATTTATTATTTATTATTTATTATTTATTATTTATTATTTATTATTATTATTTATTATTTATTATTTATTATTTATTATTATTATTATTATTATTTATTATTATTATTTATTATTTATTATTTATTATTATTATTTATTATTATTATTTATTATTTATTATTTATTATTTATTATTTATTATTTATTATTTATTATTTATTATTATTATTTATTATTTATTATTTATATTTATTATTTATTATTTATTATTTATTATTTATTATTTATTATTTATTATTTATTATTTATTATTTATTATTTATTATTATTATTTATTATTATTATTATTATTTATTATTTATTATTTATTATTTATTATTTATTATTTATTATTTATTATTTATTATTTATTATTATTATTTATTATTATTATTATTATTTATTATTTATTATTTATTATTTATTATTTATTATTTATTATTTATTATTTATTATTTATTATTTATTATTTATATTTATTATTTATTATTTATTATTTATTATTTATTATTTATTATTTATTATTTATTATTTATTATTTATTATTTATTATTTATTATTTATTATTTATTATTTATTATTTATTATTATTATTTATTATTTATTATTTATTATTTATTATTTATTATTTATTATTTATTATTTATTATTATTATTTATTATTTATTATTTATTATTTATTATTTATTATTTATTATTTATTATTTATTATTTATTATTTATTATTTATTATTTATTATTTATTATTTATTATTTATTATTTTTATTTATTATTTATTATTTATTATTTATTATTTATTATTTATTATTATTATTTATTATTTATTATTTATTATTTATTATTTATTATTTATTATTTATTATTTATTATTATTATTTATTATTTATTATTTATTATTTATTATTATTATTTATTATTTATTATTTATTATTTATTATTTATTATTTATTATTTTTATTTATTATTATTATTTATTATTTATTATTTATTATTTATCATTTATTATTTATCATTTATTATTTATTATTATATTTTATTTATTATTTATTATTTATTATTTATTATTTATTATTTATTATTTATTATTTATTATTTATTATTTATTATTTATTATTATTTATTTATTATTATTTATTTATTATTTATTATTTATTATTTATTATTAATTATTTATTATTAATTATTAATTATTTATTATTAATTATTTATTATTATTATTTATTATTTATTATTTATTATTTATTATTTATTATTTATTATTTATTATTTATTATTTATTATTTATTATTTATTATTTATTATTTATTATTTATTATTTATTATTTATTATTTATTATTTATTATTTATTATTTATTATTTATTATTTATTATTTATTATTTATTATTTATTATTTATTATTTATTATTTATTATTTATTATTTATTATTTATTAAGTTCCATTCAGTTCAGTTTAGCTCAATTCAGTTCAGCTCCATTCAGTTCAGTTCAGCTCCATTAAGTCCAGTTTAGGTCAGTTCAGTTCAGCTCCATTAAGTCCAGTTCAGTTTAGTTCAGTTCAGTTCAGTTCCATTAAGTTCAGTTCAGTTCAGTTCAGTTCAGCTCCATTAAGTACAGTTCAGTTCAGTTCAGTTCAGTTCAGTTCAGTTCAGCCAAATAAAGTTTAGAAGAACAGGGCCTAAGGTCTCATTCTTCTCGATTTTATTTGGTTGAACTAAGGCCCTGTTTAGTTCACCTTATTTTAGGACCTTATTACTTATTTCAGATTTAATCAGAGTAGATCAGACCAGACCAGATCAGACCAGACCAGACCAAATCAGATCTGATCAGATCAGTAAAAGTAAGTTCAGATCATATCAGATCAGACCATACCCGATTATTATGATGATGATTATTATTATTATTGTATATTTATATCATTGTTAAGGGATACACTTGCCTTTTCCGACCGTATTTATTTAAGAAATACACTTGTCATTTTTAGTAACTTATCAACACCACCATCTAATTAAATAATCTATCTAATATATCATATGTTGCAACACCCTATTAACACAAATAATTTCAGTACTACACCCCACCTCCCACCCCCTAAAATGACATGGTCCCCACTTATTTTACCTATTAAAATATCTATCCAACCTCACTTGTTTTATTACTTTATTTCATTCAATTGTTCTTCTTAATACACGTGTCCGGCCAAGTCTACCCCTTAAATAAATACGGAGGGAGTATTACTTAAGGCATAAAAAAAACATTAACAAAACATTCAAATTCATCATGTCCAAATTAAAACCATTAATTATCAGGTCAAGTCCATATCAAAATTGATTTTTATAGATCAAAACCATTATATATCTAGACCAGAATTGATAGGATCAGATAATATCCAGATCATAACTGATCTTTACAGATCATGTCCATATCATGTTCAAATCTGCAAGGATCTTGTCTACATTTAACCAATATGTTAAGATCAAAACCGATTTGTACAGATCATGTCCAAATCAGAATCGATGTGTCCAGATTATAACTGGTCTAGATATCGACTATGTACAGATTATGTTTAGATCAGAATTTTTCTGCAAAGATCATGTCCATATCAAAATTGATTTGTACTGATCATGACTGGATCAGAACTAGTCCGTACAGATCATAACCAGATCAGAACTAATCTGTAAAGATCATGTACAAATCAGAAATGATTTGTACAGATCATGTCCAGAGCAGAACTGATCTATACAGATCATGTCCAGAGCAGAACTGATCTATATAGATCATGTCCAGATCAGAGCTGAACTGTACAGATCATGTCCAGATCAGAACTGGTATGTACAGATCATGTCCAAATTAGAACTGAATTGTACAGATTATGTCCAGATCAGAACTGATCATGTCCAGAACACAACAGATCTGTACAAATCATGTCCAGATCAGAACTGATCTGTACAGATCATATCCAGATCATATCCAAATCATAACGATCTATCTAGATCATGTCTAAGCCTATCTAATATAAGGAATAGTTAAATCATGAGCAAAGTCAAAAAAATAATAACAATTATTATAAATTTGTGTAATATTTATTTTACACGTAAGTCGTTTAGTATTAATAAATGTAGATTTTTGTTTAAACTTAATTATGAAGAATCAGATCAGATCAGATCAAATCAGATCAGAAAAAATAAGTTCAGATTAGACCAGATCAGATCAGACCAGATCAAATTAGACCAGACCAGATCAGATCAGATCATACCAGATCAGACCAGATCAGATCAGATCAGGAGAAATAAGGTGAACTAAACAGGGGCTTACCACCCAACGACTTTTATTGGGCCCAACAAGACATAAACATGTTGTCCGCAGTAATATGTCCCTACGTGGCAGTATTCTCTCTCTTTTCTCCCTCAATATATTAGGTCATCATCATTAATTCTTCACCATCTCGTTGACGCGCGCTTAAGCTCAATAAAAGTCGTTGGATAGTAAAGGTGAGATTATTAAAAAAAATACTCTGTATATCATAGGTGGGATTAATATTACCAAAATTTCCGTTCAGTTTTATTGAGCAAAAATAATACAACCATACAACCAATCAAAATTTATGAAAAGATGGTATAAACGGATAATATTATAGTACAAAAGGGATATTTTTTTAACAGATTGAGAATAAATCATGCACCATGACACAAAAATACGGTTCTCTAGATCCATGTATATTGTTTAGTGGTCTTTCCTAAATCTTGCAGTTAACAGATTCATATTAGGTATATTTTTTGCACAAAAAAAAGTCATTTATGCATTTAAAAGGGTACTTATGAGTTATTATCTTTCCAATTTTGCACAAAGAAAAGTCGTTTCTGTAATTAGAAACTATGTTATTTAATCTAACTAGAAAATAAATATACCTATCCATTTGCTTTTGAGTATACCCTAATTATTAATAAAGTTAATTTTGGCTATTGGGCAAATTTTTAGCGTTTCTACTTTCTACTCTTTTTTTTTTGGTGTTAGCTACTTTCTACTTTGCTTCTATACGTTCTCTCTTTGTCCCTAAAACAATGCCCCATAAAAGATTGTCCAGCAAAATGCAATGTTATTAATTCCAAAAATTCAGTTGTTGAGTTAAGCTGACCACGAATATAATAAAGTTTAATTCAAACTAAAGTAAAATACAGAGAAAACTAGAAAAAGGGAAGAAATACTATAGCCTTCAGCAATCTTAGCTGCAAATGATTGGTAACTCATAGTCAGTGCAGCTATGTATACTAGTATTTACTTTAATTACTATCATCTAGGATGTGCTCTTCTGATATTTACATTCAACAAATCGAACCAGATAAAAGATTCAAGACATCCTTCATAGACAGTTGGTCAGTTGATCTGCTTCTGGTACAGAGTAAAGCAACTTCAAGCATCAAACTTATTTCCTTCCTCAAAGAATTTTGAGGACTCACTTCATTCTCGCTGCATATCTCCTCTAACAGTTGTTCTGTTGGCTTGTTTAGTATACTCTTACTCACATTTTGAGTCCTTCCATTCGTCAAGATTTCTAGGATGATATTTCCAAAGTTATAGATGTCCATGTACAACTCCTCTTTGACTGATGTGTATTGACCTGGTAAACCAATTTAAATGAACTTGTAAACTGCTTCTTGTACTTAATTCCTATAGTATGTATAACAGTCAAATGTGACTAACTGCTACTCTGTACTACATATGAATGAAAGAAGAAAAAAGTAGAAGCATATATACCTGGTTGCATTTTGGATACTGTGACTGGGAATGAAGCTTTGTTAAGCTGCATCAAAAACCGGAAACCAAATTCAGTCAACTGGGGTTCCATACTTTCAGCAAATACTATGTTGGTCGGCCTAAGACCGCCATGAGGAATTGCTGGATAACAATCATGATGAAGAAAGCATAGACCCTTTGCGATACCCAACACTGTCTTATACTTGGAACTCCAATCCTGTCTTCCTAAAATCTTGTCAGCCACATTTCCATTCGGCAAGTGATCATATAGAAGGTACACAAGATCCTTGTTGTAGCAATAACCAAGCAACCTAGTTAAGTTTTTATGTCTTGCATTGCCCATTTGGATGATCAACTCTTCCATCACCTCCATTCTCTGTGGGTCCCACTCAATCTTCTTCACTGAAACTGTTATTCCTGTTGGCAAGGTGACTTTACAGATTGGAGAGGATACCAATGGATACTGTATCGTCTCCATGAATTCTGGAGAACTAAAGCTCTTTAACACATCATTTGCAGTCAAGTTAGGAAACCCGTTGAAAGATATCATTTTCCATTGCCCTTTTTTTCTCTCTTTCTGGATATAATATACTCCAGAAACAGCAAGGGCTATAAAAACAACAACAGCTGCACAAAGTACCAGTACCCACAATAACTCAGTTTGGATTTCCTTAGAATTCCGGCACGCCTGTAATGGTACCCCACATAACTTTGGGTTGCCTAGAAAAGCACTGTTGTCCATCAATCTAAAATGGTTGTTGTCTGGAATTGAGCCAGATATATCATTGAATGACACATTTAGCAGCACCAAGCTTGTGGAATGACCTAGACTTTCAGGGATTTCACCACTGATGTTATTATGAGATAGGTCTATGATACTAAGACTATGGCAATCTGAAATAGTTTCTGGCATATTCCCCAACAAGTAGTTTGAACTAAGTTCCACAACAGTAAGGGATTTGCAAGATTGGAAAGGGGGAATATTGCCTGATATGTTACAGGAGGAGGATGAGAAGTTGCCAAGAAGTGGCAAGGACCATAATTTTGGTGGAAGATCACCTCCAAGCTCAGGGTTGTTGGAGACGTTGAAGTACTCAAGCTTAGAAGCTTGAGTAATATCCTCAGGAACGCCTCCTGTTAACTTGTTACTTGACAAATCAACATATGAAATATCAGATAGACTGCCAAAGTTCAATGAGATGGGACCTGAAAGTGAATTATCTTCGAAGCGAATTCGCACGAGAGATGAACAATTGGAGAGAAAAAAAGGAAGCTCACCAGTAAAGTAATTAGAGAATAGTATAAGCTTAGAGAGCATGCCATTAACACAAAGACTAGGGGGTATCTTTCCACTGAAATTGTTGGTTGAAACATCCACCAATTTCAAGTTTGATTTGACCCCCAAGGTATTTGGAAGAAACCCAGAGAAATAATTGTTCCAAAGTAGTAGAGTATCCAACATAGGAAGATCTGCTATGGCTTGGGGAACAGTGCCACTCAATTCATTTTGAAAAAGGCTAAGCAAAGAGAGATTCTTTAGCTCTGAGAAACTCTCTGGGATTTTCCCAGAAAGCTGATTGTCAGAAAGATCCAAGCTTTGCAGAGAAACCAAGTTGCTCAACTGTGAAGGAATCAACCCAGTAAGCTGGTTTCTAAAGAGGAAAAGGGATTGAAGCTTAGCCAAATTGCTAATCTCTTTTGGGATTGGACCAGAGAGATTAGCACCAGCAATATCAAGGTATTGAAGTTGGCTCATATTACCTATTTCCATAGGGATGCCTCCTTGGTAAGAATTATAGCCAATTTCCATGTGGGTCAGAGTTTGAAGTTTGCCTAGGTCAGGAGGAATTTCACCACCAAGAAGATTCCCAGCTAAATGGATCAACTCTAAGCTCTTGAAATTCCCATATTCTGAAGGGATTGGCCCACTGAAGTAACTACCAGCAAAGTTAACAACTTTGAGTGACTGAACCTGTGAAACCTCAGCTGGTAATGGCCCTGAAAAGCCATTGCTAAAGGCATCAAGTACCACAAGCTTCTTTAACCCAGAAACCCCATTTGGAAAATTGCCTGAAAAATTGTTCCTACTAATGTCTAAATTCTTCAAGTTTGTGAGATTAAAGATTGAAACAGGAAGGTCCCCAGAAAACAAATTATGGCTGAAATTGAGACTAACAAGATCAACAAAGACATGAAATTGTTTACCAGTAAGTTCGCCGCCGAGTCCTCTGCCTGAGAGGTCCAACCCAATAATCATGGTAGAGTTGCTGTTGCAAGAAACCCCAGTCCATGAACAAGCTGCTATTTCATCAAATGGATTTCTCCTGGAAGGCATGAACCAGTCACCCAAGGCATTATAATTATCTGAAAACTCAGATTTTAAGCTGAGCAGTGAATCAGAGAAGACATCATCAGAGTACACAGCTGCAAGGGAAGCAACTAGAACAAGGTTAAAACACAAGAAGCTTAAGGTTGGTGAAATCTCCATTGGGATTTGGAGTAGCAGCAAAGGGAGGAGAGAGAAACAGAAACAGAAACAGAAACAGAATGAGCCCAACTCAAGTAGCCTTTCAATTTTTATTTTTTATTTTCAATTTTCAATTTGTTGAAAGTAACCAAGATGATGGAGAATAGAATAGTGTTCTGTGGGGAAGAAAGAATCATCATATTCATATTCATATTGCATGGGAAACAGAGAATACAACTAGTACACTGCACTACTCAAACACCATCAAAAAAATTAAGTTAAAGCAGGGAACAAGAGGGGACCAGTATAGAGCTGCTTTTATTTAATCTTGATTTATAGGGTGATTAAGTATAAAGTTGTTTCATGATTAACATCTTTCTCTTCCTTTCGTTTTTATTTTTTTAATCACTGTGAGAATCCAATACTGATAGCTTTGCAACAGTCATCATCAAAACCAATGATTAAACCTACATAATTAATGTGTATCATTACTAATAGAGTCATATGGCTATTTAGATAATCATAGTTCAGTCTTCAGTGAAAAGAAGTTCCAGAAGCTTGCTGGCCAAGGTGCTAATTTTAGATTAATGCCATAATTTCATCAAAATGTTAATACTTTAACAACACAAGTTCATTTAACTAATTTAAGAGGTACGTATATGCAAGAAATTATTGCACAAAAACCGGCGCCTTGAATATACAAATAATTTGTCTACGGAAATTAAGGTAATTACAATTAGTAGTAATCCCTTATTCTAAGCTGGAATGGAGTACTTGGTAAGTACTGTAATAGTTAAATTAGGAGCAGCTTAAAAGTGATGGAGTTAGTCAAAAAAGAATCAAAGTGAGAGAGAAATGGGAGGGCAAGTAGCAGAGGATAGTGATGTCAAAGAATCATCCTTTTACTGACTTTATTATAATCATCACCCAGGCCACCATTTAGATTTTAGCCACAGCTTTTTATAATAAGAGCATGAATGGATTATCTATTGATAAAAACAAAAACAAAAACAAAAACAAAATAGTTTACTGAATTTAATGATCCTATTAATGCATTGGTCACCTGAAAACGAGTAAGCTGAGTAATAGTCACGTTTTCCCGTTGACAGTAATGTTGATTTCGATGACCAGTCCGATTTCATTTGATGCTTTCAAAATCTGGTATCTAAAAAAAAAAAAGAAAAGAAAAGGAAGGAGAAGTTTTGCAGTTTTCAGATGGTGACATTCATTTTTTCTTTTTTTGTTAATTTTAGGGGATAATAAGATTAGATTGTTGCGTACTTAGAGAGGGGGTGAGAATCGACGAAAGGAATCGAGAAAGGAGCAAAATGTCATCAATGAATAAGAAAATGAGTTGTGTTATAAGGGCATTTACATAGTTTTGTTATATATTCTCAATCTATTTCCCATCACTACCAAACAAGTCAATGGGAAAAAAATCAAGAAATTCCAACCCACAATCATTCACGCATACCAAATGTCCTGTTAGAAATGGATGGAGTAATATCTGTTCCGGTAGGATTTGGGAACGGTTGGAGATGTCTTGTTGGTTGAGTGCTGCTGTTATCCTGATGATATCCTGCGCAGATAACAAAGATGAACTAGCCTCGAGGGTGATTCGAGGATCCCCCCTCCGATGCTAAAGTCAGGTATGATGAGTGATAAGTATTTTGGTTTTAGTGGAAATGATTGTGTTTGCGTACCTTTTGTCATAAATGAAGCCCATATATATAGGCGCGGGTCGGCCGTACGGACAAATGGGTCCTACCCGATTGATAGCGACCCGTTGACTTCTTGGTTTGGTCACGTGCCTCCTCCCTACCGGCTTGTAAGAGATGCTGGTAGGGAATAATAACTGCCGTTAAGGATTATTTGCCTTTATCCTTAACAGTTTGGCGATGCTACCAGCCAGCTGGTAGCATACCCGTACAACTAGCCCCCTCAGAGTGAGCATATCTGTCTTGACTGATGTGCTTGCTCTGAAACTAGTGCTCTCCCTACAACTAGCCCCCTCAGACTGCGCGCTTTCCGCGAAATGCTGGTGTGTTTATGTGTTAAGTGCTGATTAGCTTTCTCGTAGTGAATACCACCTGTAATTTCGCTGAAACTAAGCAGATAGGGTGTCCTGCTCCCTCTTACCGATATGCTCCTTTGGGGATGCTTGGACGCTGACTGGTCCCCTTGAGATTTTGGATGCTGACTAGCCCCCTTGAGGTTTTGGATGCTGACTAGTCCCCTTGAGGTTTTGGATGCTGACTAGCCCCCTTGAGGTTTTGGAATTTTTTAGGAAGTATTTTGAATTTGTACCGCTTAAATTTATTCCACGTGTGATGCATCTGCGTGCTATGCGACGCGTGTCGCTTTATCATTTTATTTCAATGGCTGAGATTTGCTCTGTCCTTTCAACTGCCTTTAACTGTCAAATCGCCCGTTTTCCTCGATTTTTGACTATTTAACTTTCTTTTCTTAAAACGTCAAAACACTTTCGCTCTTTTCTTCAAACTTTTCTCTCTCTTTCTCAAATCTTCTCCTTTGTTCCTGCGAGTTATTTTTTCGGCGTTGTTTCTGTTGCTGACTGTGGTGCTTGCGGAAGTGTTGTACCTCGGTTCTGGGCTGCTAAATTTCCGTTGTGCGAGAAGGTATAGTCTTTTTTGTTTTTGTTTCTTCCTTCGTATAGGTTTATATTTGGGTGTAATGTCGAGTGAGCGAGATAGTGATAATGTGTTGAGTGGGGATGGGTATGACGATGCTGACCCTGCGTCTACCTCTGAGGATGTCAATTTTGAGGATGATGATAAACCGTCTGCCTCTGACTATTTTGAGCCGTCTTACGAGGATGCTGCAAAGGAATTACAGGCTCATATGCGTAAACAGGTACGAGCCGACATTCGTCATGATTTGAATTTAGTAGATAACTGCGAAACAATCCCGGCAGTGGATGCTCCCTCTATTGCCCTTGAGTACGAACTTCGATCATGGACGCAATTTATGGACCCTGCCGGTAAAGGATATGGTGACTATGGCACTAACTTTGGCAATGTTGTTGTGTCTTTTAACCAGGATGCCGTCAGGGGTGCCCATCTAGAGGACGTGGCTGGTGGGAGCCGTCAGATGGATGAAGGGGAGGTTAGCAGTCGTGCTAACGATGTTGCGGGGTCCGATAACTCCGCCGGTAGTGGTGGGGGAGATGATGAGGATGTAGGGGATTCAATTTTGGAGTCTGATGATGATATTGGCCGGTTGTGGGATGATGGTGAAGACGTGACCTCTCTGTGTGAGCAGGTTTTGAGAGAAGGGGATCTGGATGTGGAACCAGATTCCGATACGGAGGAGATGAGCTACAGGGTTGAGAGTCCTCCTCCTGCTGGTAGTGCCGTTTACAAAGCTAAAATAATCAAATCTTTCCGTGATAGGGCTATCAAAGACGACCATCCGCGCTGGGCCAAAGAGTATTTGAAACTGCCCAAAGGGTACCGTCTCGTGATTCCTGCTGAGGGGAGTGTGATTTTGGATTGTCCTCCTGATCATATCGGCGTGTATGCCCATCATCTAGATTTCGGCCTCCGATTTCCTCTTCATCCTTTTATAGAGAAGGTATTCCGGGCTTGGAATGTATGTTTGGCGCAGGTAACGCCTCAGGTAGTGAGGAATGTTGTGGCTTTTACCTGGCTGCTATCTTTTAAACAATGGCCCCAAACCATTAACCTGTTTAGGCGGCTGATTTGGTTGAAAAAGTACAAGAAGAAGTCTGGATGGTGGTCTTTTTACACCAAGGCAAGCAAAATGACAGTCAACCCCAAGCTGTCTAGCTGTAAAGATTGGGAAAAGAAGTTCTACTGGTTGAGAGTGCCTTCTGGTTTCCCCATTCGGACTCGCTTTCATCTCCCCCGTCCTCATATGAACCATTACCCCATTCGGGAGTTGGGTTTCAGGGAGAAAAGGGCCCACCAGTTTGTGTCCTGTTTGCATGTTGACACCGGTTTGCAGAAGTCTGTGACCGTTCCTAAGTACTGGTTGCCTCCTGCTAAGTATATTTTGGGAAATGGGCCGCTGTCTGCAGTTGGCTTGTGCCACACCCATACTCTTGGTATGGTCGTGGGGCTGATAGCTATATCCCCCTCTTATATTGTTTAAGTATGCTTTTCTTGTTTTGTACGCATTTGCTGTTTGTCTGTGTTTAAATCTTTTGTTTGTTTTTTCTTACCAGGTCTGCATACTCTCAACTTTGCTATTCTTGGTTTGGGCGAAGACGGTCGTCCTACTACCAATAACCCTCCCAATCCGAAAGGCGTGTTTTCTACTCTGTCGACCTACGCAACCCAAGCCAACAAAAAGCGTGGTTCGACTCGGGAGGAGGTTGTGAGTGAGTCTCCTGCTAAGAAGACAAAAAGATTAAGCTCCATACCAGCTCCCAAACCACTTTCCATCCGTGCACCCACTGGAGTTGTTTTCAAAACGACTCATACTGCTCCCGACAACCCTGCTCCAAAACCTGTCTTCAAGACCGTCCATACTGCTCCTGACATGGCTGGTGGTTTTAAAAGTTTGGATTGCGGTCGTGGTGCTGCCCTTACTGGCAGGCGTCCTCGCGATCGTAACCAACCCTTCACTCGGGTGAATCGGTCTCGAGGGGACGGTACTACACAGCCTGCCCCTGACAAGTCTCAGCAGAAGTCTCCTGAGAAGGGTATTGAATCAGCTGCCGATGCGAACGTCGCAGGCCAAGGGGGTGATGCTGTTGAGAATGTTGAGCCGATAGCCCAACCAGACTTGATGGTTGTGGATCTTATGACTCCAACCCGCCAGAATCAGGAGCAAGAGGTTAATGATACTGATGTTGCTGGTATGGGCCAGAAGACTCCTCCTCTCATGCCTCCTACTCTTCATACCTCTTCTGGGTATGTTCGCCCTAGCCAGAGCGCTGGTACCAGCTCTGGTCTGAACATGGGTGTCTTCGTCCGTCCTGGAGAGTGGATTGAGAAGACTCCGATTTGCTTAACTCCCAGGAAGATGAAGTACTTTGAGGTTCCTCCTGGTGAGCCTGACGAATCCTGGAACCCTAAAATTGATCTTCTTCGTGGTGAGTCGATACTCACCGATGACTGCAAAGGAGGTGGTTGCATGGGTTGGAGGGCTTTGAAGGATCTGGCTACTCCTCGCGACAATCCTGCTGCTGAGATTGACGCGCCGGCTGCCCAACATATGAATGACTTGCTCAAGGTATGAAATCGGTGCTACTTTTATGGTATGCTTTTTGTATATATATATATATTTGTTCAAGGTATGCAATCGGTGTTGTTTTTTGACGATTTGTCTTTTGTAGGCCTGCAACTCTGCAGTGGAGCTTGTGAAGCTGTACCTCTGCTACCAGGAGCAGAATGAAGACCTTCAGAAAAGGCAGGCTGAGCTGGAGAAGCAGGTGAATGACGCCAAGCAAGATCTGGACCAAAAAACTTCTGAGCTGAAAAGGGTGAAGCAACGCAACCAAGAGTTGGAGAATGTTGCGAACAAACTGGAGGCAGAGGAGACCAAAAACAAAGAGCTGTCTGAGAAGTTGCTGGGGGCGGATGAGAAGGCCAAAGCTGCTTACAAGACCGGTGCTCGGGATGGTGCCTTGCGATTTTCTCGGTCCCAGACCTATAGTAAGCGTATCACGGATAGTCATAACGGTGGCTGGTTTGCTGCCCACCGTTGTGGCGTTCATGGTATTGGCCTTACCAAGGAGGATATTGAGTATGCTTTCCTGGTGGAGGAAAAGCACAGGGTACCAACCGGTTGGGAGTCACAGATCATTCCGGAGGAGATCATTCAGAATGCTGATCCCTTGACTCTCCCTCCCATTGAGCTGAAGGAAGAAGACTACCTGGATCCTGCCCTGCTGTCTTCCAGTACCAACCAGACGGATCATCAACAAGTTTGAAGGTGCGGGCAGTCATCACCGGTATCATCCTGTGGTTCATCTGGCGTTGCTGCTTTTAAAGATTAGTTTATTTTTTTAGACGCACTTTTGGTATCAGCTGTTTGTGGCACTTTTTGCCCTGGGATATTTTATGCTTGTTTTTGTAAACTTTACCTTGTGCCATTTTTGATCAGCTAACAAATGTCAGTTTTGGTGTTGGCTGTCGAATTTGCTTTATTCAGATGGTGTTGCTCTTATGCTTATGATATTGTGTTGTTTTTTTTATTTTTCTATTTTATGCTTGCCCTCATTTATGCAATTGTGCTGTTTGAATCTGGTACTTTACCCCGAGTCAGCAAGCTGATAGTAGCCTTGCTGACTTACTTTAAGGGTTTGATTCGTATCACCCCGAGTCAGCAAGCTGATAGTAGCCTTGCTGACCTACTTTAAGGATTTGAATCACGATTTTTGATTATACATTACCCCGAGTCAGCAAGCTGATAGTAGCCTTGCTGACCTACTTTAAGGGTTTGATTCGTATCACCCCGAGTCAGCAAGCTGATAGTAGCCTTGCTGACCTACTTTAAGGGTTTGAATCACGATTTTTGATTATACATTACCCCGAGTCAGCAAGCTGATAGTAGCCTTGCTGACCTACTTTAAGGGTTTGATTCGTATCACCCCGAGTCAGCAAGCTGATAGTAGCCTTGCTGACCTACTTTAAGGATTTGAATCACGATTTTTGATTATACATTACCCCGAGTCAGCAAGCTGATAGTAGCCTTGCTGACCTACTTTAAGGGTTTGATTCGTATCACACCGAGTCAGCAAGCTGATAGTAGCCTTGCTGACCTACTTTAAGGGTTTGAATCACGATTTTTGATTATACATTACCCCGAGTCAGCAAGCTGATAGTAGCCTTGCTGACCTACTTTAAGGGTTTGATTCGTATCACCCCGAGTCAGCAAGCTGATAGTAGCCTTGCTGACCTACTTTAAGGGTTTGAATCACGATTTTTGATTATACATTACCCCGAGTCAGCAAGCTGATAGTAGCCTTGCTGACCTACTTTAAGGGTTTGATTCGTATCACCCGAGTCAGCAAGCTGATAGTAGCCTTGCTGACCTACTTTAAGGGTTTGAATCACGATTTTTGATTATACATTACCCCGAGTCAGCAAGCTGATAGTAGCCTTGCTGACCTACTTTAAGGGTTTGATTCTTCTGCTTTGAATTCCTCGACTTTCTTTCATTTCATGGACCATAACAGGCCTGGCTCAATCGGCCTTTTTGGGTTAGTGACTACACATAAAACTTTCTAAGGACGCTGGCGTTCCATGAATTTTTTAGTGCTGTTCCACCCATATGCATCAGCCTAAAAGCTCCTGGTACGATTTCTTCCCATATCTGATAAGGCCCCTCCCAGTTTGGGGTTAACTTCCCTTGGACCTTTGCCTTGCCTGTAGCTGCAGTTCTGCGGAGCACCAGGTCTCCTACTTCAAGCTGTCTGTGTTTTACTCTTTTGTTGTAGGCATTACTTATGCGCTGCTTGTAAGCCGCCGACCTGATTTCTGCTCTGAGTCTGATTTCTGGTAGAAGATCCAGCTCCTGCTTTAACAGTTGATCGTTCTTGTTTTCTTCATAATGCTGGATCCTGAATGTAGGTAACCCTACTTCTGCTGGTATCACTGCTTCTGATCCGAAACATAGACGGAATGGGCTCTCTCCCGTTGCTTCCTTAACGGTGGTTCTGTTTCCCCAAAGTATCTCTGGAACAATATCGGCCCAACCAGCCTTATAGTCGTCTAGCTTCTTTCTCATTGCTGCCAGTATCTGCTTGTTGGCAGCTTCTGCCTGTCCATTGCTTTGGGGATGACAAACAGAAGAGTAGGCAAACTTGACTTTGTACGTACTCAAAAAACTTTGAACTGGCGAGCAATCAAACTGTACCCCATGGTCCATCTCGATTGCCATCGGTAATCCGAACCTGGTGATTATATCTTTCCATATGAACTTTTTGACCTGATTTGCAGTTATCTTTGCCACCGGTTCTGCTTCTATCCATTTGGTGAAATAATCGACTGCCACTATCAGAAATTTTCTTCCACCGGATGCCGTTGTGAATGGTCCCAGAATGTCCATTCCCCACTGGGCGAACGGTATTGGATTTAGGATTGGCATGAGATCGTTTGCAGGACGATTGATGACTGCTGAAAAAACTTGACATTTTTCACATTTCTTGACGTACTCCTGTGCGTCTGTTAGCATTGTCGGCCAGTAGTATCCTTGCCTTTGGCATTTCAGTGCAAGGGTTTTTCCTCCCTGATGATTTCCACACACTCCTTCATGTATTTCTTCTATCAGTCGTGCCGATTCGTATGCTGATATGCATCGTAACAGAGGCAAGCTAAAACCCCGTTTGTAGAGTTGGCCTCTGATGATTACAAACCAGCATGAGTTTCTAATCAACCTTCTTGCTTCCGTTTTTTCTGCAGGCAGGGTTCCATCTCTCTTGTATGCCCACAAGGTGTCATACCATTCAGGTTGGCTCGTGATTACCATGACCTGATTTCCCAATACTTCAGTGCTCCTTCGATGCATGACTTCCATCATTACTGATTTTACCAGAGCACTTGAGCTGGCCAGTTTTGACAGGGAGTCTGCCAACATGTTCTCTGATCGGGGTACTAATTTTATTTCGAAGCTTTCCAACTGTGCCACTGACTGTTTAAGCTTTTCGGCGTATCGTTTCATGGATTCTTCCTTCGTTTCATATTCTCCTGAGAACTGGTTTGCTACCAGATGTGAGTCGGTTGTAAGCCTGAGCCTACGAGCACCAGCTGCCGTGCAGATCTGTATGCCAGCGATTGCGGCCTCGTATTCTGCCTCGTTGTTTGATGCCTGGAAAGAGAACTTAATAGCATACTCGAACTGGTCTCCTTCTGGTGAGGTAACTATTACCCCTGCTCCTAACCCTGATTTGGTGACCGAGCCGTCTACTGCTACTTCCCATATTCCTTCCTTTATTTCCTCCTCCTGGTATGATGCTTCGACTATGAAGTCAGACAGTGCTTGGGCCTTTATAGCCATTCTGGGCCGATATTCCATGTGAAACTCTGATAGTTCAATCGCCCATTTTAGGAGTCTACCTGATGTGTCCATTTTTTGCATTGCTTTTTCCAGTGGGTAGTTTGTGAGGACTTGGATCCCGTGTGCATCAAAGTAAGGTCTCAGCTTTCTGGCTGGAATCAATACTGCCAACCCCAATTTTTCTATCAAGGAGTACCTCGTTTCTGCTTCTTGCAGGATGTGGCTGACAAAGTACACCGGTATCTGTGTTTTATCTTTCTCTATGATCAGAACTGCTGCTACTGTGTGTTGAGAAGCAGATATGTATAGCTGCAGCGTGTCCCCTTCCTCTGGTCGAGCTATTGTGGGTAGGACTTGCAGGTGCCATTTTACTGCCTCAAAGGCTGCTCTTTCTGTTTCTCCCCACTTGAATTTCTTGTTTTGTTTTAACACGTTGAAAAAGGGCAACGCCCTATCTGCTGATTTGCTAATGAACCGGGTCAATGCGGCCATTCTTCCTGTTAACTTTTGCACGTCTTTTATGCAACCGGGTTCTGGTAGATTCATAATTGCATCTACCTTATCTGGATTGACATCGATTCCCCTTTCGCTTACTAGGAAACCCAGGAACTTTCCTGATCGGACCCCGAATACACATTTCTTGGGGTTTAACTTCATCCTGAACCTCCTCAGAGTTTCGAAAGTTTCTCTCAAGTCGTCGATGTGGTCGCTGGCCAATCGGCTTTTAACTATTGAGTCATCCACATATACCTCTATGTTCCTCCCTTTCTGGGAAGCAAATACCCTATCCACCAACTTCTGGTAGGTTGCTCCCGCATTCTTCAGCCCAAATGGCATAGCCTTATAGCTGTATACCCCTGAATCTGTGATGAAGGCGGCCTTCTTTCTATCGGCTTTACACAAGCTGACTTGGTGATACCCTGAGAAGGCATCCAGGAAACTCAAAAGAGCGTGGCCACTTGTTGAATCTACCAGCCTATCGATTCGTGGCAATGGATAGCAGTCCTTGGAGCACGCCCCATTCAGATTGGTAAAATCTACGCACATTCGCCAACTGCCATTTGACTTTTTTACCATGACTACGTTGGCCAACCATTCGGGGTAATCACAAACTTCTATGAACCCTGCTTCCAGCAGCTTTTCCACTTCTTCTTTTATTGCAGCATTTTTTTCACTGGAGAAATTTCTCTTCTTTTGCTTTACCGGCCTGACTGACTTGTCTACATTCAGACGATGCACTATGATGTCTGGGCTGATACCGGGCATTTCATCTGCAGAGAAGGCAAAGACATCTGCATTTTCTCGTAACAGGCCGATGAGATTGACCTGCTGATCTGCCCCCATATCGGCACCTATTCGTACCGTTCTTTCTGGAACTCCTTCTACTAATTCAATTTCCCGAGTTTCTCCATCTGCAGCTGGCCTTGGGATGCAAACCGGCCTTTCATCAAAATTTTCCATGCTCAAATCCCCTCTCTTTCTTTTGGTTGGCATGTTTGCTTCTCGGGCAAGGTTGGTTTTCGGCACCATCCTTCCTGGTGCCTTTATCGCTGTCAGATAACACGATCTGGCAGTCTCCTGACTGCCATGTACCCTTTCTGTTCTTTCCAGATTTGAGAGATATATCATGGTCAAATGATATGTGGACACCACCGCCTGTGCGTCATGAATGAATGGTCGACCAATTATTACGTTATACGATGCTGGTACTTTTATCACCAAAAAGTCGACCATTAAGTCCCTGGCTGATGATCCTCTACCTACTTGAACTGGTAGACGGATACTGCCTTCTGGATAGACGCTGGCTCCAGAGAATCCGATAACGGGATAGCTCACCCTTGTTAACTCCCCGTGATCTATGTTCAGCTGGGTGAAAGCTTCCCAGAATATGATGTTCGCAGAGCTGCCTCCATCAATCAGGCATCTCTTGACGGGGAAGTTTGCTATCTCGAGTTCCAATACCAGCGGGTCATCATGGGGATATATAATGCCGCGACAATCGTCCGAGGTGAACGCGATGACCGGTAGGGGGATTGGTTCCGGCCATTTCCTTGCGCTATGGTAACTCACCAAATGCCTGTGCTCCTCTAGATTTCTTATTGCCCCGCTGACTGTACCTCCATGCACGGGCCCTCCAGAGATCACCCAAACCGTGGGTCTCTTTCCCCTATCGGCCCCATCTTTGCCTGTTTCCGGTAATGACCGGATTTCTTGCCGGGATGGTGGTGCCTGTTCAATCCTACCAGTGGGCTGTGCATACCCTGGCTGAGTAGGTGTATATGGGGCATGACTATGCGAACTGCCCTGCCTGTTATTTCCTCCCTGGCCTTCCTGTCGAACCCTGTACTGGGATAGGTATCCCCTTCTTACCAGCTCTTCGATGTTATCCTTGAGCTCTTTGCAATGCTCCGTGTAATGACCATGATCATTATGAAAAGCACAAAAGTTCTTATTGTTACCTGGGGCATCCATCGGTAACGGTTTTCTCCACGCTGCCGATTTATTTACTGCGTAGATCGTGGCTCTGGCGGTGTTTAGGGGAGTGTACACCTGGTAAGCCCCTACCGGCTGTTGTCTGTTCGGATATCCTCCTCTCTGCTGATGGCCCTCCTTTCTACCGTTATCTTTCCGGTAATTGTGTTGCTGTATGGGAACATGATCCTTCTTGGCCGATTGTACTGCCTGATTTCCCCCCATGGGTGATATTAGCATCAGCTCATCACTCCTGATATACTCATTTGCTTTTCTCAAGGCCTCCCCCAGCGAGGTAAATGACTTTCTTCCCAGGTACCTTTTGAACTCGCATTCCTGCATCCCTCTCAACAGAGCCAAGACGGCTATTTCTTGCTGTAAATCTGGTATTGTGATGGATTCGTTGTTAAAACGAGTAAGGTATTCTCTCAGCGGCTCCTTCGGCCTTTGTGAGATTGACATCAGCTCTCCAGATGTTTTCTTTCGTTCAACCTTGCTAATGAACCGCCTCACAAAGTCCTCTTGGATCTGCCGAAAACTGAATATCGATCCGGCCGGCAACTTCTTATACCAATCGGCTGCCACCCCTGATAATGTGGTTTGGAACACTTTGCACCACATGGCATCTGAGTCAGAATACAGCATCATGTGTTGTTCGAAAGCGGTGGAGTGATTTTCGGGGTCTGTGGTTCCGTTGTATTTGCACGTCGGCATCTTTACTTTCTCCATAGGTTGCTCCAGTATACCCCTGCAGAGTGGGGAGTCTTTGGGGTGTATGGTTCGCCTCATCGGCTCCTGATGAGGTAGATATCCTTCATATCTATTCCAACCTGGTTGTGGAGACTGTACGATGTACTCTTCGTGATACGGTGTCGATTCCCTACCAGCAGGAAACGACCCTTCTTGCTCTGACACCGACTCCCGGCGTCTAGTGGACCTTTCTCTGCGCCGAGAGCTATGCCTTTTTCTTCTACCCGGATTTTCACTCTGTACAAGTATTGGTTCAGGTTGTGCTGGCAGTACCACTTCATGCTCTAGGGTTTCGTAGAGATTTCTAACCGGCATCACACCCGGGCGATTGCCGGTAACCACGATCTGATTTCCCTCTGTCCTCCTTGAGGACAGTTCAGCCATTGCTTTCATGACGGCCGACGCCGTCAGCAGCTGTTGTGGTGTGAACCTTTGGGACAACGCCGAGAGGTTGCTCTGAATCTGTGGGGGTGATGGGGAATCCTGTGCCCTTTCTTCCATGGACGTTTCGTCCTCTATGATCACGTCGTTCGGGTCTTCAAAACCTGGGGGGGCAATGCTTATCTGTGACTTGAGTGTTTTTGGGGGAGGATCGGTAAGTGGTGTGACTTGGCTGGTTGAGACAGGTAAGAGAGAAGGTTTGACTGCGGGTTGTGCTACTGATGTTGGTGTGATCACTGCTGATTGTGGGAGATTGTTGTTTTTTCTAGGTTTTTTGTTGTTGGTATCCATGATGGCTGATTTACTTGACAAGGTTGGGAAGTCCCCTCCTTCTAGCGCCAATTGTTCCGGTAGGATTTGGGAACGGTTGGAGATGTCTTGCTGGTTGAGTGCTGCTGTTATCCTGATGATATCCTGCGCAGATAACAAAGATGAACTAGCCTCGAGGGTGATTCGAGGATCCCCCCTCCGATGCTAAAGTCAGGTATGATGAGTGATAAGTATTTTGGTTTTAGTGGAAATGATTGTGTTTGCGTACCTTTTGTCATAAATGAAGCCCATATATATAGGCGCGGGTCGGGCGTACGGACAAATGGATCCTACCCGATTGATAGCGACCCGTTGACTTCTTGGTTTGGTCACGTGCCTCCTCCCTACCGGCTTGTAAGAGATGCTGGTAGGGAATAATAACTGCCGTTAAGGATTATTTGCCTTTATCCTTAACAGTTTGGCGATGCTACCAGCCAGCTGGTAGCATACCCGTACAATATCTATGAGATTATTTGTAATATGGGAGAACCGGAGAAGTAAATAATTTGAAATTGCAAAATTCGAGTTTAAGGTGGCCAACCAGTTATCATTACTATTGAGTATTGAGTAATGTAATTGCGTAAAAAGGAGGGCATGTCTGATTCTGATTTTAAGGCGTTGCATTGCATTTATGAGATTCAGTAAATAACATTTACTTTACTTTCCCACCTCTAACCGACCTAACAATTACTCCTACTCCTACTACTCTCAAGTCTCAAGTCTCAAGTCTCAACTCAAAACTAGAGATTTACGAAAGAAGATTAATTAAATTGAGTAATTAGGAACCTTGAGTAGTTTAATCCAATTCTAATTATTATACTGGCTTTTGCGACCGAAAACATGCTGGTTGGTATTGTTTATTTCAGGGTAACATTACACAAGACATACGAGAGTACTCGATAAGAATGGCAATTGAGTACTGTAATAAGGAAGATGATTTGAAATTTCACCTATCTATAATGGAACAGTCCGTATTATAAAACTCATAATCCCTCATATATGCAAAGAAATAATTGTAGTTGGATAAAGTTAAACAATAATCTGACAGCTAATTGCCAAAACTACAGGGCACAGGCAGCATGCAAATATATCAATTATACTAATGTTGATGATCATGACATTGACAGGAAGAGTATCTCAAGTATATAATCTAGTAAGACTCAACAACGGACAGAATGCTATGAATCAAATCCAAAAAAGATGCTGTAACTGATAGATAAGACTACACTTGAACTTTCTTTTAATGGAAAGAGTAAAGACAAAGGTTAAAGCAACCATAATTCCACGGGTGAGAAAGTAGTGGTAAAATCCCCCTGTGCAGTTAAAACTAAAAAGGGTCATCATAACTTTAGTATCTGATTCCAAATACATCATACAAACAGAGCTATGGAAATCGGCTTAAATATAAAATACAACAGAGACAAAAACATATATCAGCGGAGTTCGAGTATCACTGTATCGGATACAGAAGACACGGTTTTCTTCACTGGTTTAGTCACTCATTATCTGCTCCTGGGTCCAGAATTCTCGCTACATTCATCTGCTGGTTTCTTTTACACAGACACTAGGTTAGATTTTGGTGTGTTTTTTCTTCAATACTCTATATTGTAACTTAGTACTCTGTATATTCCTATGTAGACACACCATTTTGCAATTTTTTTTTAAACAACAGCTAAGAGTTTGCACAGATTCTATGATAATATCCATAGCATCCAAGCATGAAAGAGTACATTGCAGCTTGAATAGAAAGCAAAATAAAGCTATTAAGCAGTATATTGATGAAATTCAAATAACTCAGTTGCGTCACATAATTTGGACGCAAATGAGTAAAGAATACATTATGGTTTGAATGGAGAGCAATATTATCTGAATAAAAACGCGTCAAGCCTCTATGGCTGAGTCAAGTCGAAGACAACTCAACCGTACAGTCCCGAGAAGGTGCTCAGGAAGTTCAGTCTCTTCAGTTGCCTGCAGTATTGATTAAAGTCAATATCTGTTGATTTGCATGCATAACTAAGATCTAGGCTAGCATAAGAGACATAGGAAATAGAGCAACACATAAATTCAAGAAGACAAGTCAGAGATGGTCAACATATACAACTAATACAAGAGCGGAAGTAGATGTTCCTACCATACAAAGCTCAATGCATGTTCTGTGTTCTAAAACAGATTGGTTGATGAACATCATTTCCCTTTCATTTCCTTTTTATTTTACCACCGTCCTCAGCACTCCACCAAGATATATTACTCCTGCTTACCAAGCTGTCTAGATTCACACTTTAACCACTGAGCCATGCAAGGCCAGTATTCTCTCATAGAACTTCACCAGGTTGACCTCTAGAGAAGTATCCCAATTTTTATTTTTGTTTTCCAAAATAGACATGAAAACTAAATTCTTACACTCAAGCAGCAGCAACAACCCTGCATGGATCTCATCAACAACAGGGTCTGGGGAGGATAGGTAATCCCATCAAGAAACTGAATGAAAGATTCCTTCCAGTTAGGCAATACTACTAATAGCCATCAAAAGTAAGAAGGAAATGCCTAAAATTGGAAGCTATCAGTAAGAGAAGCTTAGAAAGGCAGAAAATACACACTCACACATACACACACTCACACACACATACTCACTCGCTCTCATCTTGGTAACGAAAGAACACATACTAGTATGTAACATTGACATGGGCAGCAAAACTAAAAGGATGAGATCCCACATTCTGTATGAATGTCCTCTATAAGGGGGAAAAACAACTAACAATTGAAGCAGAAGCAATAACCTCTATAAGAATCGCAAGATCAACCACTATGCTTGTGACATATCCAAGGACAAGACCAATAACGCTTCTGGCAACCGATGAGGAACCAATATCCACATCAATCTGCCAAAAAAACAGAAAATGGGTCAATGAAAAGTTCACAAGTATTACTCATCTATAAAATCACATAGCAGATAACATTAATTATATTCTTCTCTAATACTGTCATAAATCTTTCATAAGATATAAAATTTAGAAATATTTATCTGGACTGAAAAAATAATCACATGGTATCCCAAGACAACAAAATAAAATCACATGGTATACCAAAGACAACCATTTTTTTTTTTCTAATAAACTACAACGGATCCGCGCAGCAATATCAGAGTATATCTTTCTTCTATTTTTTAGGGGAATATCACGATGTCAGAGTATTACTTCTAACTCCTAAGCAAGTGAAAAAATTTAAGGATCCCAAAGTCTGTTTCGCAGAATGAATTAGCTAAACATCTAAATATTCCAAAACATATGCATACACGGCTACATGCAGATTCGTTTTCATGCAAGCATTTCGAATAACAGATCCGCATTGACGCAAAGCAAACGCGAGAACAAAAGATAGTTATAGCAGACTCAGTCTCTCAGACACGGGAATAAGCATCAGAAAAAAATAATCCAAACAAAAGAGTGTTTGGACACTGAAGTGCAGCCTTCTTCAAGGTCTTAATTACCTCCAAAAAATTGTCTTGCCTCAGGTATCTACAGGTCACAGCTTTACCCAACAGACAGGCTTTTGTACCAACTGCACGCTTAACCATCCAATAGCCCTGAACCAACTCAAGCAGTTAGTTTCTGAGTGTTATCAATAAGCTTCTCATATTCACTGAAGATGTAGCTAATAGATGCAGAGTGTGTAGAGCCTATATAGTGTATACCTTCACAATGCTTGGTATGAGCTTGAACCTCGAATCGCGAAATGAGTCAGTCCCATCAATAAATTTGCCCAATAACGAACTTTTGTTCACAGGCCTGTCAGAGGCATAATAAAAAACCAAATTGTAGTTTGGTTTGGCTGGGATCTGAAACAACAGAAACAACTCTGAATTAGACGAGGTTAAAACTTAGAAAAATTGTTGGGAACGTAAATAAGAAAACTATAACATCTCAAGCCTGATAATCGCACTCCAAAACTTCAGTAGTTTACAGTCAAACAGGCATTAGCAGTCTTGCGGTAAAGAATTTGCTGGTTAACATAAAAACTACCAGCCAGTCCAGCCTTCATATAACATTTCAGATTCTTGAAGTCCAACTTCATAGGCATTCCAGAATATTCTACTTTAATAATTTGATTGTATGAATATCATAGTAGGCAAACCATAGAGAGGTGAACAGAAATTTTACTAGAGACTAGTAGGGGTAGATGGTTAGAAAAAATCGTAACCTAAAGATGCATCTAAATGTATCCTTAATAAAGATCCTGCTTTTCCGCACCAAAAAATTAAATTAAGAGCCTGCTTTTTCTAGGATCAGTTTTCATCCAATTCACGCAGGTGAAATTTTGTAGTTTTTAAATTAACCAAAAGGGAAGCACAGAAACTCTTCCGGGATTAACAGCCTAAAATTTGAGAGCCACAGTCACACATCCATGGAAGCACATAACTGTTGCAGCCACTAGCCCATCAGATGCATAGTGCAGCACTCTCATTTCACAGCACATGATAAAAGAATATAGACTGACAACGAAGGAGAAAGCCAACAGAAATATTCCAGAACAGTAATGATAAATTGATAAATTTAAAACTAAGACATGAGGATGGAAAGAAATGAAATAGTAGTAAGATATGCTTCTTCGACATGCAATAACTAAAAATAAATAGAGGAAGGTTTTTAATCCGAAGAGCAAAATAAAGGCAGTTTATAAAAGACTGATCTTGGGAGGCTACGGAAAGGGGAGAGAAAAATAAATCTAGAAGCTCATACCTGTAGATTAAAAATGAGAACGAATGGAAGTTTTCTTCCAGCGTCTGACTGAAATAAAAAGAGAAAAAGTGAGATAAAAGAACCCATGGAGCAGCGACTTTAAGGTTAATCACAGGTTAAAGAATATCAATCCCAAATCCAAATTGTGACACGCATACAAAGTGAGTATAAAGACCTAGAAACACAAACCATTCAAATCCTTATCAAAGAAATCATAATCACTGTTCTGAGCATACTGTCCACTTCATGATTGCGAACCGGAGAAACATGTAACAATTACAAACTTGGGTTGCCATTTGGCATGAGTTAGACATGGATTAATACCTGAAAGACTAAAGCCTATGAAAGGGAACAATAGAAAGCCTCCTAGCAAAGAAAAGGGTTCAAAAATATTCCCTCAAACGAAGCACCTCCAGTGATCAAATAAGGGCCGAAAAGCTCTCCAGGCATCATCAAGACCTGTCCAGTTTCATCCCCTATAATCCTAAAGAGGGCGTATTTAAAAATGTATGCTCTCAGTTCGCACAATTCCTCTTCAGTAGAGGACTGCTGAATCCGGAAAAAACAATTACCGTAAAAGACGCATAACCTCTCAAGCATAAGGAAACATTCAAAAACCTAAGTCAATATATATTTAGACACAGCACCAGAATCAAAAGCTAAGAGTTAAACCAAAATAAAATTCGAATCTAATAGCTAGATCAGATGCAAAGTGGGTAAAGGGATATTTGAAAGTACCTGAACAACACAGGATGGACGCAATGCAACCTTGTCAATGCTTTGATCAGCCTTGAGCCAATCAACAGCTATAAGCTTTAGAAGAGGATCTCCACCTCTTACCTTGAAAAGGAATAAAGATATTGTTCAATTAATCATTGCAATACACACCCAGGGAAACTATATAGATTAAGAAAACCATTGATTGCGCATGAAAATAAGTGAAGTGGACTCCACTTTAGTTTTCGGTCATTCACATTTTCAAGGACATTCCAGTATAGTCATGGCAGCCATTCTCAAAAAAGTAAAAGAGTCACAAATGGCCATTTTTCAAATGTGATCGAAACTGTGTGACAATAAAAAAAACAGTTAAGCTTACACATGACAATAAGAATAAACTTCCTGTGTGAAAACGTAAGGTGTATAAGTTTCTAATCCAAGTTAACAAAAAAAATTATTTAATACAAGACCATATTCGTCAATTAGTCTCTTTTAAAATTCTGATCCAACTGCTTCTGTTTTTTTCCCCTACAACCTTAATTGTGTAATGTATTAAAATGGAAGATGTATGGAGTATATATTTCTCAACATGAGAAGAAAGAGAGCTAAACTTTCTCTTCCCAGATATTTCACATTAATATCTATAAACAAGAAATTAAGAAGTGATCGAACATGATGATAGTAGTGTCTGACTGAAACCTACAATTGAAACCGAGATAATTTGGATAAAGCCAGTCATCTACCAAATAAATAAATTACTTTAATGGATACTTGAATATTTCATATGATCGGATTTATGCACCAAACCCCAAATTGTGCATTGAGTGGAATGAATTTTCATAAATAGAAAATTTGTCCACAATCAAAAGTTACTTGAAACTCACCAAAAAAAAGGTACAAGAATAACATTGGAAATGCACGCGTCGAAATTGTTTAATTCTTTTACTTTATTAACTTGATAAGGAAGTGGAACTAATTTAGCACTTCCGGTAAATAATATGGAAGTTTATCTTTGGACAGGGAGAAACCAGAGAATAATTTAATCCCTAATTAGCATGTTTGAACTCATAGAGCCATGGAGACATCATGAACAGGTTAGTTTTTCCCTATATCAACTGCAACACAATCTTAACCAGTGGCATTAAAGGAGACGGAATGAATTCAACAAATTGGAACATGAATTGTTGACATCGTGTCTATTATTTCCATGGCATTTTAAGAATATACAACTGTCAAAACAATAGACACTCAGAACACTACCATAAAAGAAGTGGCCTAGTGAGGAATTAGAAGGCCTACTTTATTATAGTCCTTCAAGTATGTATTTCCTCTAATCATAAATCCTGCACCACCTGGATTTGTCCAGCAATTTATGTCATCGTCATCTTTTCCTTCACGCAATGAACCACAAAACTTGATTGGGTCAATTGGCACAGGGGGTGTGGCTGAATCTAATACTTGGCTCGAATCATGATCTGCAGAATAAGAAAGCTAGTGTTTGTTAATGGGTTATATTGCAGAATACAGAATTAAAATAAACCACACCTCAATAAAAAGCATAACAATAGCAGTTAAGCCACAAATGAATTGTCGCATTTACAATTCCTCTCTTTAACCCCCCCCCCCCCCCCCCCCCCCCCCACCCTGTTGTTTTTGTTAGAAATTTTAGGTATGGGTGAGAAATTCACATTAATGTATCATTTGTTTTCTATAATTTTAGAAAATTTTAATTAAAGATAATATCTCTGGGAAAGAAACATGGCTTTTTACTTGCATATTCTAACATCTATAAATAGGATTAGAGTTTAGGGGTCTTAGATGTGTGTATAGAATTAGAGTGCATTTTATCATCATAAGTCCCTCGCCCTCTCATTAAATTTTAGTTATGTGCAAGCATTAAAGTTTATGACGCGGTTACTCGGCACAATGCTGTGTTCAGCGATCTCTAGGATTTGAAAGTGCCAGATTATTAGAGATGAAATCAATTATATCCCTGAGGACGATTTCTCATTTCCCTTGGATACGTATAAGGGGACAAAATCGTCTTAAGGGGGTGAGTGAAGAACTGAGCTAATACTTCTCTGTTAACGAGATCTCGAATCAGGGTCATAGAAGTTTGATTCTTATAGATCACAGGAGGGCATAAATATAATTCACGGGGAAGAATCACCTAGCCTCTTGTACAACTGATATGCCTTAGAATAATAGAAGATTGGTCTTATCGGTGAAAATAATTAGTACTAAAGAAAACTAACACATGGAAGTAGGTCAAGTACTCAATATAATAGCCGCGAACTAGTCAAAGATACAACCAAACAGTTAAGCAACGGAACCTGAAGCCTTCAAAGATAATCTTGCTATGTCCAATGAATCGTTCTCCAGCATCACAATGTCCTGACACAGCTTACAAACTGGTGTCAAACCTCGTAGCGTTACCATCTCATTACAATAGTGGGTCTATTGAATTAGTCAAGCACCCAAACATAAAGAAAAGAATTCAAACCTTCTTGTCAACTTCAATATCATCATCACTATCTTCATCTTCAGAAGATTCTGCCGCAATCGCATCATAAAACTCTTCTGCCTCTGCACTGTCACATTCACTGCTGGAAATACTACTACTGGAGGAATTTGAAGTTAAAACTGCTGTATCAGAATTACTTTTAAGGACTGGATTTGCTCCAATATATTCCTTCAGACCTATACAAACAGAAACAAGAATAATTAACATGTCATGCACTCTCCTGTGAAAATTTTAAATCTTAGCAAAGTTAAGTAAACTTCCCCTCAACATCACGATGCATTGAAGAGTGCATATTCAACTGAAAAAACGTCTTGCAACTAGGGATGTCAATGATTAGGATCTAGGTAGGGTCCAGTAACACATGTATACGTACCATATTGTTTTGTAGACCCATAGGGTCTAAAAAACTAAGACACTTACCCAGACCCATAGGGTTAATAGGGTATGGGTGGGGTCTAGGGTCCAGAACATGTCCTTCATTACTTCTAATTTTTATTGCCTATTTATCTATATGTATGTAATGTGTAACAAGCCAAATAATGACCACCATTTAAATGGTAATACAATTAAAAGGTTAGCGTAATGGACCACAACAACCCTGACCCACCTGTGTTGGTGTATCACAGGCGCAACAGAAAAAGCAAACAGCAGCAGCACAGCTACAACAACAACACCACTGCAGCAGGAAGGTCCGTTGGCACTAACTGACAAGAAGAACAGGAAGCAGACAGAAAGAGCATTTAATGTTTTAGCTTCCTAGTTGTATAAATAAGAGAGAGGAGAAAAGAGAAAGGCATTGAAAATTATTTGGTAGAATTGGAGAGTTGTAACCTCAAGTTACTCACCTGAGATTTGTAGCCTAAAGCTACTGAGTTTGTAACCCTTGGACTATTGAATCCCATTAATCAAACATCCTCTTCTTTCTATTCATCTCTGTGTGTCTGTGTGTGTTGTGAAGCCAACCCAGTGCTTTACAGTTGGTATCAGAGCAGCCACAAACCCAGGGAAGAAGAAACATGGTGCAGTCAACGTCACAACGGTTTGAAACTGTAGAAGGAGGGCTCGCGGAAGTCCGACAGCAGATGAGTGCCCTCGAAGAAACGGTGCAGCAACTCTTGGCAGAGGGAATGTCCGCGTTCCAAAAGACTCTGGCCAAGAAATTCGCCACCAAGAGCACGGAGGACACTCAGAAAATTCACCAGGCCACCACTCTTTTGGAAGAAAAGATAGATCGGTTTCGGGAAGAGCAAGGGGTTCAGATGGAGATGTTGAAAAACAATCAGGAGAGGTTCCAAGAGGACTTAAAGGCATTTATGCAGAGGAAGAATTCCCCTGTTAACTCTCCGAGACATAACGCGGAAAACGAAGGTGAGTTTTCCAACTTTAGGCAACACAACTACCAGGAGAATGACAGAGGAAGAGGAACCAACTTGAAGTACAGGAAGTTGGAAATGCCTACGTTCGAAGGGCTGGACCCGGACGGGTGGATTTTACGGGGAGAAAATACTTTGATTTTTATGGGCTGTCGGAAAAGGAAAAGATGGATGCGGCGGTGGTGTCCATGGAAGGGGATGCATTGAGATGGTACACTTTCGAGACTCGCGGGCGGCCGATACGGTCGTGGGTTGAACTAAAAGGGCGTGTATTGATGAAGTACCGGCCCACCAACGCCGGCACCTTGCACGAGCAGACCGTGCAAACCACCACGGTAGAAGACTACACTCGCCGGTACATCGACCTAGCATCACCATTGGAGGACGTTCCAGAGAGCATCATGAAGGCTCAGTTTGTTAATGGGTGGAAGGAGGATATCAAGGCGGAGATTCGGGTGCTGAACCCGTACACCCTAGATGATATTATGGACCTAGCTCTACGGGTCGAGGAGAGGAACCGAACTCGAAGAAACGGGTATGGAGGAAGCAGGAATGGACCCTTCTCATATTTCAGTAAAAGCCCACTCTCACACAACCCACAACCCACAACCCCAATAGCCCAAACACATGGCCTAACCCAAATAAATTTAACCCATACAACAAACCTTCCACACAAAAACCCACCACATCATCCCACAATTCCACGTCCTTTACCCAACCCCCTGCCAAAAGTTTTGCTTCTCGGATCACCGGAGAAACCCGCCGGCTGACGGAAAGGGAGCTACAGGAGAAGCGGTCTAAAGGCTTATGTTTTAGGTGTGTTGAAAGGTGGGGCATCGGCCACCAATGTAGGAAAAAGGAGATGAGCGTTTTGTTAGTGGATGAGGAAGACGGGGGGAGGAGCTGACCGGCGAGGAGGTTGGCGGTGAGTTTTACTCACTGGAGGAGCAAGGTGAAGAGGAGGTGCCGACAACGCTCTCAATTAACTCAATCGTAGGCCTTACCAACCCGAAAACACTCAAATTGGTCGGGCAAATCGGAGGCGGCGAGGTGGTAGTGATGGTGGACCCCGGAGCTACCCATAACTTCATCTCACTTCGGGCGGTGGAAAAATTGAAAATACCGGTTACAGAATCAGCAGGCTTTGGTGTTTCTCTGGGCAATGGTGAGGCAGTGAAGGGAACTGGCATTTGCAAACGGGTTAGATTGAAATTAAACTCAGAAATTGAAATAGAGGAGGATTTCTTGCCGTTGGAGTTGGGCAACTCGAACGTGATTTTGGGAATTCAATGGTTGGAGAAGTTGGGACCAGTGGTCACCAATTGGAAAACTCAGATTATGAGATATCAAAAATCAAAAATTTCCTTGAAAGCCATGCTATAGGTGATCAGGAAGGAGGGTGGAGGTATTTTGTTGGAGTTTAATCAGTTGGAGGAAAAGGAGAGGGAACAACCATCAATTCCTCTGTTTTTACGCAGAGCATTACAACAGTTTAGTGGGGTTTTTTATTTACCCACGGGTTTACCTCCAAGCCGCGGACACGAGCATGCGATTATCATGAAAGAGGGTAGCGACCCAGTTGGGGTCAGGCCCTATAGACATCCGCAAGTACAGAAAGACGAGATAGAAAGGCTAATCCGAGAAATGCTAGAGGCAGGAATCATAAAGCTGGCCACCAGCCCGTTCTCCAGTCCGGTCCGGTTGGTCAAGAAAAAAGATGGGTCTTGGAGGTTTTGCGTGGATTACCGGGCTCTCAATAAGGAGACGGTTCCGGATAAATATCCAATTCCCGTGATCGACGAGCTGCTTGATGAACTATATGGAGCAAGGGTGTTCTCCAAACTCGATTTACGGGCTGGATATCACCAAATTTTGGTGAGGCCAGAGGATACGCATAAAACTGCATTTCGTACACATGAGGGGCACTACGAGTTTCTGGTAATGCCGTTCGGCCTCACCAATGCTCCCGCTACATTTCAGTCATTAATGAACGAGGTATTCCGACCTTATTTGAGAAAATTCTTCCTTGTTTTTTTTTTATGATATATTGGTCTATAGCTCCTGTGAAACTGACCATGTGAGGCATATACAACTAGTATTGTCCCTGCTTAAACAGAAGCTGTTATTTGCTAACTTCAAAAAATGTGAGTTCGGAAAAGAAGAAGTAGCCTATCTTGGGCATGTGATCTCGAGTCGTGGAGTGTCGGTTGATCAAGAGAAAATACAAGCCATGAAGGAGTGGAGTACTCCGAGGAATTTACGGGAACTAAGAGGTTTTTTAGGCCTCACGGGCTATTACCGGAAATTTATTGTCGGCTATGCTCAAATTGCACAACCGCTCACCGATCAATTGAGGAAGGACAGCTTTGG
Organism: Spinacia oleracea; assembly: GCF_020520425.1. Lineage (NCBI taxonomy): Eukaryota > Viridiplantae > Streptophyta > Magnoliopsida > Caryophyllales > Amaranthaceae > Spinacia > Spinacia oleracea. Next base: position 84,791,884 of record NC_079488.1, on the reverse strand, counting down.
CTGGACAGAGATGGCCACACAAACGTTTGAGGCGTTGAAGGAAGCTATGACTACCGCCCCTGTTTTGGCCATGCCGAATTTTGGCAGGGAGTTTGTGATTGAGACGGATGCCTCGGGGTATGGTTTGGGGGCTGTGATGATGCAAGAAGGCCGCCCGATTGCGTACTATAGCCGTGTTCTTGGCCCACGAGCAAGGGGAAAGTCCATATACGAAAAAGAACTCATGGCCATCTGCTTAGCGGTGGAAAAATGGAAACATTATCTTATGGGTAGGCACTTCGTGATTCGAACTGATCAACAGAGCCTAAGGCATCTAACCCAACAGCGTGAAATTGGGTCAGATTATCATAAGTGGGTACGAAAGCTAATTGGGTTTGATTTTGGTATCCAATACAAACCCGGAACTTCAAACCGGGTAGCTGATGCACTCTCAAGAAAAGGGGAAGGGAAGCTTGAATTTGGCACTCTAGAATTGGGTACACTCCTCACATCACAGGGGGTGGATTGGGCTGCTTTGAAAGAAGAAGTGAAGAAGGATGGTGGGCTGGAATTAATTCGACAGGAGATTAAGGAGGGCAAGCAGATGACTGGTTTTCCGTGGTGGGGGAAAGGCTGTTATACAAGGGTCGAACCGTGCTAGCCAAAAACTCGGCTTTCATTCCTCTCTTACTCCGCGAGTACCATGACTCACCCATTGGGGGTCACTCCAGGGAGGTGAAGACATATCTCCGGCTTAGCTCGGAATGGTTTTGGCAAGGTATGAGAAAGTGTGTGGCAAGGTACGTACGCGAATGCCGAGTGTGTCAGCAGAACAAACATTCCCAACAGCAGCCTGCCGGGTTGTTACAACCGCTGCCCGTACCTTTGGCAGTGTGGGATGATCTCACTATGGACTTTGTTGAGGGATTACCCACCTCAAGTGGAGTGGATACGATTTTAGTGGTGGTGGACCGGTTGTCGAAATATGCTCACTTTATTGAGCTTAAACATCCTTTTACGGCCTTAACAGTGGCCGCGGCTTTTGTTCGTGATGTGGTGAAATTACACGGGTTCCCTGCTTCCATTGTCTCTGACAGGGATAGGGTGTTCCTTAGCATTTTTTGGAAGGAGTTGTTTAAACTCCATGGAACAGATTTGAAGAGGAGTACATCGTACCATCCACAAACTGACGGCCAATCTGAAAACGTGAATAAGGGGCTGGAAACTTACTTGCGTTGCTTTGCGGGTGAGAGGCCAAAAGAGTGGGCCAAATGGCTCTCGTGGGCTGAGTATTCATACAATACTTCACCCCACATGTCAACTGCCATGACCCCCTTCAAGGTAGTCTATGGTAGAGATCCACCGCGTTTGCTACGACTGGAAGCAAGGCACACTCCTGTGGATACCTTCGATGAGTTGCTTCGTGAAAGGGATGGAGTTCTAGACGAGCTCAAACTCAACTTGTTACGAGCTCAACAGATTATGAAGCACAATGGAGACAAGAAAAGAAGAGAGGAAAGCTTTAAGGTGGGAGATAAGGTATTTCTCAAATTACAGCCGTATAGGCAACGCTCATTAGCCAAGAGGCCGAATGAGAAACTGTCAGCCCGCTTTTATGGCCCTTATGAGATTATACAGAAGATCGGTCGTGTAGCCTACAAACTCAAATTACCCCACACTAGCAAAATTCACCCTGTCTTCCATGTGTCACAACTCAAGAGAGCTGTAGGGGAGCAAGCTGCTGCTACCACCTTACCTATGCAACTGACTTCTGAACTGGAACTGATGGTTGAACCTGAGGAGCTGCTAGGTGTGCGTGAACAGGAAGGGGAGGGCACCCTGGTATTGATCAAGTGGAAGGGTCTGCCCGCGTTTGATGCTACATGGGAGGTGGCTGTCTTGCTCAATGATCGCTTCCCGGACTTCCACCTTGAGGACAAGGTGTTTGTTTGGGGGGCGGGGTGTTGTAATGGACCACAACAACCCTGACCCACCTGTGTTGGTGTATCACAGGCGCAACAGAAAAAGCAAACAGCAGCAGCACAACTACAACAACAACACCACTGCAGCACGAAGGTCCGTTGGCACTAACTGACAAGAAGAACAGGAAGCAGACAGAAAGAGCATTTAATGTTTTAGCTTCCTAGTTGTACAAATAAGAGAGAGGAGAAAAGAGAAAGGCATTGCGAATTATTTGGTAGAATTGGAGAGTTGTAACCTCAAGTTACTCACCTGAGATTTGTAGCCTAAAGCTACTGAGTTTGTAACCCTTTGACTATTGAATCCCATTAATCAAACATCCTCTTCTTTCTATTCATCTCCGTGTGTCTGTGTGTGTTGTGAAGCCAACCCAGTGCTTTACAGTTCGTAGTGACTAGTGACACAAAACATCGTAGCCCATAGCTGCATTTTTTAGGGTGATGGGAGATTATTGGTCAGCTTCTGGCTGGTGAGCTAGTGACTAGGCAGTGATGACAGACTATTGCATTATTTAAGTTTTTTTATTTGTGTAAGTTAGCTTGGGAGGGTCCATGGGTAGTGTTTGGCTCTGAAAACTTTGGAGAGACCAATATCCCTACTCAATAACATCTAGACCCCATAGGCCCATACGGCTACCCAATTTATTCTAGACCCATACCCTACCTGGACCCATAAGGTCTAAAATATTAAGACCCATATCCTTAAGGACCTTAAGTTAGGGTAGAGTTCAGAAGTGTCAAGATAGGGATCCTTGACGCATTGTCAAAGAATTTGTTACGATGACTATGAATATTGTGATATCGATATCATTTTCCACAAAGCTACCCAGACCTACTAGGCAAGATGCTTTGATCTATTCATTATCGCTCCAGTACTGGGAACTTATCACAGATAATAACTGCAGCAGGAGTGATGATGAGTAACCAGGGTTTGCAACAAAAATACAAGTCATAGCTCCTTTAATGAGTCTTCATATCAAGCTTTAGTGTTCTACCATGTTGCTACGCAAGCAAAACAATACATGAAAATCTGCGAGAAGTAACTTACCAGCAACCTGACACAACAATGAATAAGGGATAGATTTTTCAAACTTTGAAGAGCGACTTTTCTTCCATGCGCCCCAGCTATCAGATTGTATCTCCAACATATGTGTCACAAGACACCTTGGAAATTCTGTTGTAGCACCAGATGTGTCCAAACTTCTTATCTCCCAAGTAGAAGCTACCAAAAATAACAGAAAGAGAAAAAGTTTTAGAAATCCATCTTAAGATCAATAGGAGTGAAAGATCAAAAGTTCTATAAGAAATTTGTATAAATAGAACACTTATGGAGAGAATGTCATCCAGAACCATTTCTAAGGGTAAAAGGTAGCAAAAACTTTGCTACTATCTCTTTTGACTCCCACCGTTTGCAGTTAAATGTTTTGCTTCTTTTTTCAAGGTCAAAGTTAGTAAATTTTATGTCTAACCGTAACTTTTTACTAATTTATACGTACCTTGTATCTTGTTAGATTTATTTGAATGTGCAACTTTTAGAATATCAAACTTCTATTTAAAAAAATATTATTTAACATAAAACTTGAGAGCAGAGTGCATTGGAAGCTGTGGAAAAGGAACTGGAACAACTATTTACTAACGGAGGGTCGGAGGGAGAATACATGTGAAGCACTAGAATATCACATCAACTTTGCCTTGCAATCCCAAACAAGCTTTTTATGAAGCATTTCACATGGATAAAAAAGCAGAAATTCAGTCAGATTTAGGTTGACACAAGAAGCTCTGGTACCCAGAACCCATGACTTTTATTAGTCCAATGACTCCCATCATCATGGGTACCTGGTTAAGTACACGCATACTTGCATAGTAGTGTAGTCAACCAAGTTGATGACTCATGGTGCAGAAGAGGTTGGAAGGGGGAGAAGGTGCAAAAAAGAAGCCTAAACACTCAATTTTTTTGACATATTCCTCCAACTTTAACAAATTGATTTTGTGGATAAGATTTGTAAAGCTACGGAGATCTGTGGATACCAGTACATTATGGCTTCTGTAAACTTATCATATTAAAGAGGGGTGGGTGAGTTCCACAGACCCATGTCTATTTATCTTTTGGTTATTCACCTCCAGCATAGTCAACCTTGTCACTAAATCTATCATAGTCTCGTAGACTAGATTGGAGATATGGAGGTACACCCTTTTACTTTCTTTACTTGGAAGTAAAGCATAAATTTCCTTTCCTACCCCTCTTGAATAAGCTGAAAACTGGGTTGAGAAGTAGATGATATTCCAACCAAGGGCCTACAGGGAGCAATCTCGTGGCTACTGCATTAATGCACAGATAAGGGCCATTACGTCAACTCCTTTCCTTGTTAAGGATCGGATTAAAGCCTTTAAGGATCCAAGATTATGGTGTTTTCTGGCACACATTTTATTTGAATTTCCATCTTACGTGTTCTTGACAGAAATTTTATTTGACAGACCGGAGTAATTGCTATGAATCCTACTGTAACTGCTCCTCATTTTTTTTTCTATATGTATTTTGAAGAGCTTAGGGGAAAGTGATTATTTTCTTGTATAAAGAGAGAATGAGAAAATCATGTGCAATATCACAGGAAAAACATAAACTGCACTGCACAAAAAGATTTGGGTAGAGAGGTCCAACTTTTAAAAAACTGAAATCTTTTCCATTAACACACAAGTAAGAATTAAATCAGTCATGATATGTTTTCTTCTTTTTGTAGAACAGGTCTCTATAATGAGCACTTTGTTTGCTTACCTCAGAACAGTCTTCCCAACCCTTACAGTATGCATAATCTAAACCCCTCTCATCTCTCAAACCAATTTTGATGTTCATGTAACTAAACAACGAGTTCAAAAATTGTTGGCACTCAAATAGTGAAGAACTAGTTCTGAAGAAGAAATCCTGTGAGTTAGGCAAGTCGTAAGCTAACGCCTAGCGGATTGAGCTGTTATAAAACCTTATAATTTTTCTTTATCAATTTGGTTCATAATTATTACATCTCAATTTTCCTAAAAGTGCAAGGGTGAGGAAGAAAAACATGTACTCCCCTTTCTTAATTGAGTTGTTCTTTTTTATAAGTCCCTTTTGGAATCTTTCCTTATTTGTCTAACATTTATCCCCTTTATACCCTTAGAAATATCACAAAGGCCCACTTGTTTACTCTCAAGTAAACTTTTATCCTCATTAAACCCCCCAATTATTTCTCTCTCCTACCCACATGGGTTATATTCTATTGAAATTCATGTGACAATTGTACTTTTGTTAGATTGTCTTAGATTCCAAAAGGGACTAACATTCAAGAACGGAGGGAGTAGCGTACTAGAAAGGAGACATAAAACTTGAGAGCAGGGTGGCTTACGGCTTATCTTTGTCCGTTGATAACCAGATCTAGCAGGACATTTCTTATGCACGGCTGGGAATTGCAAGATTGCTGCATCCATGAGTAGAGTTAGTGTTAGGATAAAAAAGATAGAGATAAAATAAATAAATAAAACAATAGGAAATATACATATCCTCATATCTATTGAAGTTGCACAACAAAGATATGCATGGAACGGGAGTCTAACTTTAGGAAGCAGGGTGGAAATGATAAGGGTTTAAATTTTATGGGATAATAGTTAAATTAAAGGGAACAAGTTTTCCATCCTTCAGCTGCAATTCACCACCGATTAAAGTACAAAAACCTTCAACTCAAAACCACAAACCAATTATAAACAACATACTATTCCATTCATCTCAAAACCTTTCTTCTCTGTCTGTATTTTCTCTCCTCCTTCACTTCTGCTGCTGTTGAAGAGAGTCTTTCCGCCCTCAACATGGCCAAATCTAGTAACAAATAGGAATCATGTCGTTGATACTTGAAAGAATCAGAGGGGGGGGGGAGAGAGAGAGAGAGAGAGAGAGAGAGAGAGAGAGAGAGAGAGAGAGAGAGAGAGAGAGAGAGAGAGAGAGAAAGTCAGATGGAATATCAGATCTACCACAACCATACTGCCACATCTCTACTACACTGAATGGTGAGAGAGAGAGAGGTAGATGGGCACATCTTGTGAGTGTTTTGATAGTTCCAAGACTTAAGATGGATAAGAAAGAAAAGAGGAAAGACTTTCATTGGGAAGCTTGATATGGATTACCATCCTGAAATTTTAAACCCAGACAAAAGAGTTCTCTGTATTAAAAGTTATGAAAACCAACATTTCCAGTTAGACCGAAGAAGTCGTTCCAGACTTCCAGTCAGAGGGCATACAGATCCTCTTGAGAATATTCAGTGGGGAGGGGTAAGATAAAAACTAAGATAATTTAGACCAGCTTCCAAGCGTAAGTTCTAAGAAAAATAATAATTACATACATCTACATTCTACTACTACAATATAAACGGGGCATGAGTAGAATGACTGCCTGGTAGGTTTCCAGCAGCAGTTCACTTCCAATACATATTAGTACTTTGAACTAGCAACTGGACACGAATAGAACTTGAAATTCCAACAGAAAAACAACAAGAATCAATTTCTCAAGAGCGCAATTCAAAGAGAGACGGGATTCAAACCTCTCTAGACAATTTGCACTTTTATTAGTTTAGAAGTCATAAAATTTTATTGCGACCGCTGTATCTGAAAAGCATGCTACTCTATGCTTGGAAAGCAACACAGAGTATAGAGGCTCTCTATATACCTATTAAAAATAAGCATCTAGAAACATGTATGAAAGCCGCATAGATTATATCCATTGTAAATCGTATGCAAAACCAAGTGGCTGTCTTTCTTATGAAAGGAAACCATCTTTAATTTTGCAGCTGAACTCCTATATAAAAGGCTTTTTTTTTACAAGGAATTGTTTTTAATTAGAACTCGGAAAGAGGAATTCACCAAGAGAAACAGGAAAAAAATTAGACATTAGCCCAATTCCTTTGAATCTCCCCAATTGGATAAAGCCTTAAAGCCCCAGCTGCCTTAGCCCATAATGACGCTAACAAAGAAACCTTCTCCCATAAACCACCACGAGAAGAAGCAACTCCATTGGAGATACAGCCATTCTGTCTCAGTCAAATGACCCACAGGATAGCTGTTATGGCAGTTCACCATTGAAACTTCTTTTCCTTCACCCTTCCAATCCCAAAAAACAAATTTGCAACCAATCCTTTATATGTAGTATGAAGGGAAAAACCAAACCTCTTTATGCACCCAAAAAGTCCCCCCATCCCCCCATAGATAACATTTCAGCTCGCAGTAAAGGTAGACAAGGATCACACATGAGCAGGATTCAAGATTAGCACGGCAAAGATAACAAATGTTAGGTGAGATAGCAATCCTCGACCTCCGATAATTGAAGCTATAACCAATGGGGACACTTTTAATTAGACACTAGTTATTGTCTGTGCTAAATTTTAGTAAATGCATGGTCATACACGTAAGAAAATAATTGTAGACGCAGAGAGAAAGATTTACTAACTGTATGTTTCATCTTGTCCACGAAACCATTGCCTTGAGAACACAAAGTCCCTTTTGGAACTCCACCTACACGAGGAAACAGCAGCACATGTATTATTCACACGTCAATCAGGAATTTTGCAGATAAAGACTTTATACGGAGAAGACAAATCAAAGAGACAACTTAAAGAAGAATGTAGAACATTTAGCACCATGAATCATGTAAGAAAGATGATTTCAAGGAGGTTGGCATAGCGTATTCACTATTCCCACCCACACAAAAACTCTCTAAAATCCAACTGAATATTCTCCAAAGTTTATGTACCTGTAAACCATACATGACCTGCATGCACCTATCTACAAAAATTAATGTCTAAAGACTTAGTGATTAAGGTACTTAAGGAACAGAAAGATTCATGAAAAATCACATCAGAAACAGGATAGGCTCCCCAAATTAATGCCTTAGTTTCCCAGGCTATTAAAATTAAGTGGAAACACCATATGACAGGGTGAAGACGAAGTGATTAATGAGATCTTTGATCCCCACAAGTAAATATTTCGCACATATATATTAGTCCTCCTATCCCATTAACTAACTTTTATCCACACTCTGTATCCCCCCATCTTTCTGGAGCAATCTTCTGTGTCCCCCATCAACATGTAAAGATAAAATAGGATTGTTAGGAGGCACTACTGAGTCACTGACATAGGGATTTCTTTGGGTGCATTTGATTAACCACAAGGTCCACAATGATATATATCATGTGGTGGATTTATTAAGGGTAGTGTCTACTACTCAAGTTATCAGGTGCTCCATCTAGCTTTATTACAGGTGCAGGTTGCAGCAAGTTTAGAAAAACTTCTTCACGGACATTTATTTCTATTAGATAAGAAAAGGAATTCATTGGTGAAGGAAGATTGAAGTAAAACGAGCTGCCTACAAGAAGACTTCGGTATTTTGTCCTGTCCACAAATTGTTTTCTCAGGCCAACAAACGTCAACTCAAGTCCTACTCAGAAGTTCTTTCATCATAGGATAGCCATCATACATTCATACTTATAGTACCTGAGTCTGAATTCTGTAACTCTCTATTCAGTTTTTTTAACTCACAAAATCTCAATTCTTTTGAATTGAGTTAACTAACTTCATTCCAGAAAATTCAAAGGAGAAGCTTGTCTTGCATGCATCGGGTGTACAATAAGGTCATCGTGCATCCATGTTGAAGTTACTTACTTACTGTTATCTAATTAATCTTTTTCAAGTAATAATGTTAATATGTAAAACATGATATCCGTGCTCTTATCTTCCAAGGTACTATAAGTCCTCTTTTGATGTAGTCTCTTAATTAGCATTAACATTTTTCTCAACTATAAAAAATAAAAATAAAAAAGCACCCTTTAGATCAACAAAAAACTTGTTTTTGTACTCCTTTCATAAACAGCTTAGAGTGAAGAGGAACTGCAATGAGCCAAAATTAGTATTCCACATGCAACTTACATAAAGAACATTTCTAGCTTTGAAACACTAGCCAAAGAGGTAAGGAAATGCAGTGTGAAAGTTATATGAAGTGAAATGTAAAATGGCAAAAACTTGGCCATCAGTTTATACTTCCTAGCAGCACAAGACAAGGTGAGAAAAGAAAAGAGCACAAATATATTACCAAGTAAAGTATTTTGAATCATATGTACCATATAGAACATCATAATTCCCATCTACGCACTCAACAAGCTCCAAGTCACTAGTCAACATATCCCACCTGTAATGATGCACCCGCTTCTTCATAATTAGTTAAACTGTAAAGCATAACTCATCCATTTTGAATAAATAAAGATATAGACAAAAAGAAAATGAAGGTGGACAGGGAATACATATCCCTAAATATACCAAAATAAACCAGAGAAAATCTTAAAAACAAGGATGAACGGGGAAAAGAATCTAACTCATATCTCTTAGAGGGCTCAAGGCTCATGAGAACCTCAAAAACAGTATCTGCTTTGCAATCAATTATACCCACTGACTTCACAAGAACGCCTCTACCACCCTATTAACATAACAAAAGAAAGCGCAAATCAAACTTTTGCAGAAACAAACCATAAGAACCCTACAGCTATCCCGATGCCAAGAGAAGGGAGGGAACAACAAAAGATGCCATAATGGCCAGCTTATTAGTGTAAAAAAATATTTGCTATCAGATTAAAAGTAAAACACAAACAGATCTAGAAAAACAATTATCCTTCACAAAAGTGAGTTATTTCTTGGTAAAACAAGTAACAAATGGAGCTAAGAAGGAATACAACTGGGCCTTTCAATCGCTTTATAGAATCTTGAGAGTATCAGTTTCTAAAAGAGGCTAAACTTTTAGGTAATAATTTATAAGTTGTGTATATCACGTCAGCTTTTTTTCCATTGCATGACAACAATTTTTGTATTCACAAAGTGTGTAGATGCATAAAGTGAATATATCTGAGTCTTGAATGTCAAGAGCTTCCATGGTGACAACAAGTGGTTGGTTGCTCCCACACTACACCATTTTTTATTCACATTAAGCATGGCCCCATGCTTCTTTCTAAAGTCCTTGATCAACTGTATAGAGCGTTCTGTGCAACATATTACAATATTACATATAACTTCTAGCAATGAAAGTTCTAGGAGCAGCTGCATGCAGCATTACTGCTGACATAGCGAAGAAGCAGTTCCAGAGTCTAAAAAAAAGCAATTCATTGATCCAGGACAAAGGGTATGACAATTTCACCAACATGGCAAGGTTGATGAGAGTCGGAAGTCTCAAGAGTCAGGAATGAAATTAAATGATAAAGAATTTCCCTATTCCATGCTGTCTAGGGTAAAAACTATCAAATGCCTTTGAAAAAAACAGTATGAGAATGTGGATACCTTGGACTCTACAACATCCTCAAAGATTCTAATTCCTGTAAATAAGAAAACAAAGTATCACAAACCAGAAGCAACAAAACAAGTAAAATAAAATAAAGCACCAAAAGAATCAACAGAAGAATCATTGTAGCCAAAGATTCGACTAGTCCATTGAAGTACTGAAAAGGTTGCCCTGGTAGAAATACAAAAAAGCAAAGCTTGGGAATGTACCTGCAACTGTACTTGGAATTTGCTAAACAAAACTTCGCCATTATCCTTTCGGATAAACAAAGAAAATCTAGAGTTCTACTCTTTCCTTGAAGAAATCCATAACAGACGGTGAGGATTTTGTTAGTTTTTTAGAGAAATTCTGAAATGGGCTAGGGCTACCTCAAGGAGGGGGGTATTTGGAAGCCCAAAGGAAGTTCCATCCCAAACCAATTGGTGATAGAAGAGTCGCTCCTCAACCTTATAAGGTGGTTAACATCTCTCCATTTCTCCAATGCGGGATAACTCACATGTGCACAACTTCGACAGGAATAGTAATAAACAGATATCTTCAATCAGACCTATTTCTGCCTCTCCCCTTAATTTGATCTTCAAGATTGTGGTGGCTTATTACACATTTCCTTCGATGACTTTTTTTTAGAGCGGAGGTAAACTGATAATCAGCAGAAGAGGGGATTCTATCAGAATGGAAAATCAAATTAGTAGAAATGACTCAATGAGAGAGAAGATAGGGAAATTGATTGTTGATTGTAATTTGATGTGATTAAATCATCAAACGGTCTCTACAATCCCAGATCTTCGAGTGACTGGACACTCCCTCAGCACAAAAACTAAACAAAGAAAAATAAAACTCAACCAACTTCTGGTTATTCCCTCCCTAGGCGAAAAACTCTGTACACAATACTAAACAAACTCACTCCCCCTTCCCTAAGTTAACTCTAACTGACTTATTTGCATGACAAAAAGTGTCCCTTCCCCTATATCAGATGCATTACGGGAATGAGACGGGAAACCACTAGCTGGCAATGAGAACTGAACTCATGTTCCCGGAGTTCAGAGGTGGACAACCAACAAACGCTCACCAACCTCAAGCTTAGACTAATACCTTTCCTTAAATATTCTTAGCCACACTGAGTTCACTGAATAGTAAATGAAAAAGTCACGATTAGAAATTTTATGGCTAAAATTTTAAAGCTTAGAGCAAACCTATATCAACTCCTAATGTATTTGATTGCTGAATTACAACTACAATGTATAAAGCCTTCTCTATAACTGATTTGATATGTGACCCCCCAAGAAACTGGAAAGTACAGTAATGTGGCTAGAAAATTTAGAGCTGAAAATTTTACAAGAACAACTCATCAATTGATCGTTAACAGCCATTCTAACAAAATACTAACCATTCATGGTGCATACACATTTCCATGTATGTGCCTCAATAGCATCCGTGTCACCATCAACTCCCATATAGCCATCTGTATGGGCATTGTCTGCCAAGGATGATGATTGCCGCAAAAGTGGCTCTGGATCGATAATAGGAAAATGATCAAGTACTTATCACTTAATGAGACAAGTTCAAGAAAAAAAATCTTCAATGTCCAGATAGCAACTGTGTTAAAAATTGAACTGGAAGCAACATAACACTGAATCACTGCCATACCAGTTAACTGTGACTCACCATGTCCGATTTTTATAAGCTTTATGAAGCCATGTGCATACTTCCTCACCCTATGGCGATGCGCGTCAAGGTCAATCCTTTACACAGAAGAGAGAAAGTCATAACATAGTTAAAATTAGCATCAGCAAAACAAGAAAATGGAACATGTAAACCATGAGATATTGAGCCGACAAGTAAGAATTTTAACTACAAGCACAGATGAACAAATTGCAGCCTACAGAACACACTGCAATAAGTGCCATCAGCCAATTAGAAAAATGATCCATTTATGACAACCTAATGAAGATATTGAAACAAAGAGACTAACGAGTCTATCCCATAAATGAAGGGGAACATCATTCCCCCAACCTAATCACCAATAAAGAAAGGGGATTTGAGTTGAACAAACAATAAAGCTTATGGATATGCATGACCTTTTAAAAAAAAATGTAATGATTGACATGCAGAGCATAGCTCTCTGACTGTACACGAGCTAGAAAAACTTTTAACACCCTGACACGGAAAAATTATTTTCAACCTTCTATTCTATGCCATTATTTCTACCAGCATCACTGATTCACTGACCTTACCAAGCTGAACCAGACATACCAAACTAAAAAGTCCACAGACAGATCACCCATAGACACCGTGATGACGAACAATCATGCTCACAGACACTGCACCTAGCAGCAAGACAGAATCTCTTCTTTTAAATACATCTTCTGTAGAACAGGTAACTTCAATTGAAAATATGTAATCCAGAACTAAAATGTCACCACTAAACTTCAGTAACATCCAGTTCAAATCAAATATGAGGTGTATAAAATACCAAACCCTCAAAATATGAAACAGAAGAGAACAGGAAAAGGAAGCTAGGTCCACACCAATTGTCAAAAGCTCAAAAAAGTTAAAAGTAACTTCACAAACTAAATTGCCTCCGCATATCAAGTATCAGCAACAAGTTAACATATGTTTCTTTCAGTTGTCTAAACATGGCATGGATCAGGATATATATTTGAGGATCCATGGATCCAACTATACAAGTAATAAGGTCTTTATTTTATAGGCTCTCTAATTAACTACTATCTACCTGTAAGCTCCTGAATATATCAACTACCCTTGATTCCTAAACACTTAAATATTGATTGCATGGGACAAGTAAATGGAACAAGAGTACCTACGATAACAAATTAACCTGTGCAAAAAAAATCATCGGCAATTAACATTTACAAGCAAGAAATCAAGAATGAAAAAACATGAGAACTTTTCCAAATTATTGCGCTAAGACATGAAGATATAAAAGAAATGGGGCATCCAACATGTACAATCCATACATAGGTTACCCAATAAATATCAAATGCAGCATTCACCTGTAATATAAGAGGATGACAAATGTATTCTTTGCACCACAAAAATCTAAGCTTACTGGTTTTAAATCAACAATCTATCAAGAATAGACAGTTACTAGGATGATAGACATACTCGGCCTCCAAATTCAACTTGTCTCTGGCTCTTCCTCCTCTTGAAAGCTCATATTCTGCCTGTAACGACAAGTTAACATTAGAATCAAATATAAATGAAAATAGGAATGGTGCCTCCACCTTACAGAACAAAACATCATACTTTTACTGAATCAACCAAAACAAATATTTTAAGAGGGGCATTGGAAAGGAGTTTCCAGCCTTCGACCATTATTAACAGAAATCGGACAAGAAAGAAAGCAATATTCTGTATTGGCATTTGCAAATTAAAACCATATGTGGTTTCCTAATAATATTTTTATTAGCTGCAACGAAGTACGGAGTAATAATCTTCCCAACATGAAACAACTTGCTAAAATAAACATGAAGTTTTTCTCCAATACCTGTTGCTTTGCTTGCTCAAAAGCTTCCACCCATTTTTGAGCTTCTCCAGCTGTAGCACAAGCAATCTTCAGCAAAGAAAATAATCAAATTACTCTAAGGAATGCCAACTCTACTCCCCACCCACCCACCAAAAAGAAAAGGCAATACAGAATATACAGAGGTAAAAAAGTAATCAGTATGAATGAAAATACAGAAGTCATTCCATAATAAACAACACATTTTATTGTAAAAAAAATACATTGCTATTTAATGGACAACATTCAATAGCCAAAGTGAAAGTGAAGATACAAAAGAGAAGGACCAGAAGTCACATTTATCAGCGCACGAGAAAAAAGAACTCAATGCATCAGAAAGGGACACATGAGTGTGAGGCATGTAGCAAATTGAAGCTTAAGACACCACTCGCTCCCAAAAAGCATTCAAAGAAGACTCCTCAATGTCTTGTCATTCCTTTCCAACCAAATCACCCACGAAATATTATTCCCCTTCTGCCATGGAATATTATTCCCTTCTGCCTACCCAACTCATATGAATCTGCAGATGAGCTAGAAGAGTAGATGTGATCCGATGAATCCCGACAATAACATATAATCTCTAGTAAAGTAACTACCCTCGGGAGAGGCAGGACAATGCAGGTGATTCCCTGCCTCCTCACTAGAAAAACAGAGTACATACATGACGAGAAAGGGCGTTACAAGGTCTTTAAGCCTGTAGATCATCACAACTCACAAGTATTAAGCTTCCCCAAAATAGCAACCCAGACAAACACTTTCACATGCTTCTGTTCAAACCCTTTGCCTTCAGAAGAAAGGAAGAGGGGAAAAGATGATGATTTGGTGTATCGAATAGTTGTTAGTAAAAGAAAACCCAATGAGAATACTCCAAATAAAATGTCAACCAGACAACCACACTCTACTATGCGTACTATCCGAGAAATCAGAAAAGGGGTTGAACAAGAATACGGAATACACAACATATTATTAAGCTCCCTAACATACTATCATGAGAGTCCCTCCTAAAATGAAAATTTGATGAAGAGTTATCACCATCCCTCGCCCAAAAAAAAAAAAAAAAGAGAGTAAGACGAGCAGAAGACATCTATAAAAAGATGGAAACATAATACTTAATGGTTTCTCCCCTTCCATAAATTCTTCCAATTTTTTTCTGCTAGATCTGCTGAATTACAAGCTACGTTTGTATAGATATTTCTACACAATTACAGGTCATACAAGTGATGTTAACATTTGGAAAAAACAGCTAATAAACCTCAAGTATAAAGAAGTATCCTACGGTGAAAATTTGACCTTATGGCTGCAAAAACATACATGAGAGTTCATCAAATGAATTCCTCACCAAAGCCTTTAATCTGGAAAAAAAAGAAATTAAATGCACCAAACAAATTTTCAACTTTTAAAAGCTTTCCCAACACCCTACATGGCTATGCCTATGCCTATGCTTGCGACAAAACACACAATCAAGATCCAATTTTATGAAAATTAACATGATGAGGTTCCAAATGAATCAAGGTACTAAGAAATTGCAAAATCACTTACTTCTCCCTTCTTTGATTCATCCAATCGATTATAGAATCGAAGAACATGCAGATCCTACATAAGTTATTAAAAATGGGAACAAAGAAAAGTGAGTGCATATATTGTTCTTCAGAAATCTAAAACCAAAAGATGGAAAACAGCATCATAGAATTCAAATCCAAGTGCCCTTACGCTACAATTAACCTTTCGGCATCCCATCTCTCCCACCATAAGAGTATGTCCCACAACACCTCTCCTTATAGGGTTCTGCATGAAGGAGAACAAAATTAGTACAAGCGACGTTCAAGTTATGTTAATTGTAAGACAGAAAATCCATGAAAAGACTTGGGAGGGTAAATACAAGTAACAATCACATCCGTGTTTTGGATTCATCCACCTAAACACTTCCTTACTGGTTCTCACTCATTTCAAACTGACATTGTATAGCGGACACATCCTGTTCCATCTCAGAATATCATCCTTAAAGCAATAAGCGAATAACAAACGAAAAAACCAAGAATTGAACAGCAACCCAAAGTTCCGATTGGATTTAGCTCATATAAAGTCATCATTATTCAAAAAACATAACTACGATCATGGGGATTTCAAATTAATAGATATAATAAAAAGAGAAAAGCTTACAATGCCGGGATTATCGTGAGGATCACGCTTATACATCTCAACGTACTTGCCCCTTATAAACAAGAAGCGAGGATGACAATATTCATGACCAATTTTATTAGTACCCAGATGAAATACCCAACCAGAATACTGGAATTTAGGTCTCTTCTTCAACTCCCCGCTCAATAGCAACGATGATCCATCCCCATCCGACAGCGATCTCAGCCTTATTGGCCGCGACATTGCTACCGATCTCCAGATATGGTTCAATTCAATTCAATTCAATTCTGGGAAAGATTGGGAGTAATCTAACGAGGGAGGGGTAAATCGCAAAGGACACGTTGCTGGATCGCGCTTTATTTGGGCATTTTATCAATGTGTGTTAGATCATACGGAGTGCTCCGTAGATCATTAGACATTAGATGGGAGTCTTCAATTATGAACCTATCACTGTTGTACTCATACTTGATTCTTTGCTTTTGCCGTTGATTACATCACCGTCATTCTTAAATTACTACTCCGTATACCAAGTCACCAACTACGGAGCATCTAACAAGGGTCCGGTCGGGGTGATTGTTTTGTAACGAGTAAAGTATACGGATGGTCCCTGGATTTTCAAAAAAAAAACGGAGTTTAGTCTTTGTGGTTGGAAAAAGAGCAGTTTAGTCCCTCAAAATGGATGGAAACCGCTGCTTTTTTTGGTCTGTTACTAACGGACGTAAAATTGAATATAATAATAATAAAAGTAATTTAAAAAAAGGTAAATTAATTTACACGTGGATTAATGATTGAAACAGCTAATTTTGATTAAAAGTTAGCCTTTTCAACTTCCTTTTTACTCCATTTACACGTGTAAACCTTTCCAACTTCCCTCTTTTTTCTGGTTTCTTCCATAACCTTTTCTGGCGGTTCTTTTTTTTAATGTTCCTAGCCCTATTTCCCCTTTTCACTTCCCTATTTATATGCCCCCTCCCCCCCTCCTCCACCCACATTTTCAGTCTCACTTGTCTTTTTCCAATTTACTCACCTAAACACAAGAGAAGTTGAAGTTATTGCTCTGAGTTTTTTCTGAAAAAATGGTTGCTTCATCGTCATCAAAGAGATTTGCTTCTGCCCAATGGGGAGGTTTTCCCAGGAAGAGGCCAAGAATCTCCAGATGAGACGAAGGTATTCCTCGTGGTACTTTCATTCATTCACTTTGTCAGTTTTTTCAATAAATGTTGGTAGTTGTTGCATGATAAATTTAGGGCTTTTTTGTTAAGTAAGTCTATCCCAAAATTGATGCATGCATTATCTTGATAATGGTGTTTTTTATGTTAATTTAAATAATCGTGGCTTGATTTTGCATAATTTAACAATTTAAGTTGGAATCAGGGTTTCGTCCGTTTTTACTTTCCAATTTTTAATTCGATTTGATGCTTGCATGTTCTTGAAAATGGTGTTTAATATGTTTTATTAAAAAATTGTTGCTGAATTGGGAGTAATTTAAAGTAGATTCTGTAGTAATTAGGGTTTTACTTATTGTTTTCATTCACTTAAATAAAAAACAGAGTTTGCTTGATTGATATTGACTTTGGCCATTAATTTGACTTTAGGAGTCCTTACTTTGAGGGAGGCACACCCCCTTTGCTATCATCAAGACATCCCCATGAATGAGATCTTCCCCAGGCTGGAATGGGAGGGGTAGGCTGATGTGCAGGGGGTCTGCAAGCAGTGGCGTAGGTGGTCAAGTTGCGCTACCGCCTCCCATACTCGTACCCTGCAGGATGCTACCGTGGGTCGCTGTGAGAGTGGGTCATCATGGACATCATTGAGAATGTTGGCTGTGACTTCCACGCCTGGCTTGACAAGGACATGACCGTCTACTTTGACGACTTCCCCCTCCTTTTCAAGAAGGAGCAGTAGCTATTGGTGGAGGCCATGCAGGGGTGCGTGGTGGTGGCCCCTCTTTTGTGAAGCTTCTGATGATCCAGCTTGTTTATAGCTTTTTTTTTTATTTTCTAGGTCTAACTCACTCACTATTGTCATAGCAAAGTAGGTTTTTGGAATGTGACAAGTGTTGGTTTTTGAAATTTGTCACTGATATGAAAGCATGTTATATTCAACCGTAGGCTTCTCCCTCAATAGTGGATTGGGGTTTGTAATGTAAAGGTTGAAGCCTACCCTTTTGTGAATGTAACTGAATTTATCAATTGAATGAATGAAACTGGTTCCTTTTGTTGTCTCTTATGTTATTATTCAAGCTTGCATTTGGTTTGATTTCTTAAAGCTTTGTTCTTTATTTGATGTTGGTTTAACTGTGATCTGTGGATGTTGATGATTTGACTTTGAATCCTTGCATAGTTGTGCATCATGGTGGTGAATGGGTTGTAGAAGGGCATATGGTTTACCATGGGGGAGGGTGGATGTCTCTGATGACATCCCTGATAATGCAGATGGAAAATATGTGAAGGCATTAGTATGGTACAATGATATAGAGAAAGTACATTTTTGGGACCCTAGGAAAGAATTCAAGAATGGGGTAAGGTTTTTAGGTTTTGACAGTAGTTCTTGTGACCCTTTCTTAGCTTTAGTTTACCAATACAAAAGCATTCATATATACACTGAGCATAAAATCAAACTCATCTACAATTTTAACCTAAACAGGAGTGGAGTGAGGGGAGGAGGGAGAGGTGGTGGACTTGATAGTTTCCTTGAGTTGTTGACTGCTGACAGAGATGATGTGGTGGACCTTGATTCTCACTTTGTGGAACCACCTATTATAGTACTCCCACCTAAAAAAAGTGAGTAACAACCTCAATTTGAACCAGAGCCTGATATTGATTATGACTCAGGAGGTACAGATGAGGATGATGATGAGTTAGCCAATTCTAGGTCTAAGATATCCGATGATAAGAGAAGGGAACTAGCTTATGCTGAGGAGTTGGTAATGCTGAAAAAACTAGAAGATAGTAAGGGTCAAGGTCGTGTGAATTTAGGGGAGGATTTTGAAGGATACAGTGACTTAGACATCCCTAGTGAGTCAGAGGATGAGGATGATGTTGGGTACTTAGTTGCACTACCACACAATAAGAGGGACAATAGGAAACAAATTGAATACAACACTGAAGACAGGGAAGCAACCTTTTATGTTGGGAAACGGTTTAAGAATCCTAAGACTTTTAGGAAAGAAATCATTGATTACTCCATTGATAAAGGAAGACACATTCCATTTTCTAAGAATGATTCCAAAAGGGCATGTGCAGAGTGTGAGTACAAGGATAAAGGTTGTAAATGGAGAATATGGGCTTCAAGGGAGAGAGAAAGAAGGTCTTTTACAGTTAAGACATATGTCAGTGAGCACAATTGTGGTAGGACACCTATGATTAAGAAGATGACACTACTACAATTTCTCACTTGTGCCACGAATTATGCCACGGTAATATAAAATTCGTGGCAATTTTCCATCTTGCCACGGAAAAACAACTTTAATCCTAAATAGTATTTTTCCTAATAATTTTATGCCACGGGAAACAATTTTCCATGGCTAATTATATTCTTAGCCATGAAATTAGCCACAAAACTTTTCGTGGAAAATGACGTACCTCTTAAAACCAAATACTAAAAAAATCAGCCTCTTTAAGAAACTTAAATTTTCAAACTGCGGTTTGTAACCGTGCGCAGGAGGCGAAACATTTCAGTAGAATTGAATAGTTAGGTCTCACAACTCACAAGTCTTTGGTTTTCTAAAATATTTTCCCTGTTCTCTCTAGCAAATACCCCATTAAGAAATAACTGATTGTAGAGAACTAAAGAAGCCCAGAAAGATGGGGATGCAGCGCCGATCTCTCCAACGCCTCTTTTCACTGCGTTTTGTGTCACCGTCTTCCTTCAAGTTTGTTCCTCTACCCTTATTTAGATAAAGTGCTGTATGAATTTCATCTTTCAATTACAATGTTTCATTTTCTGATACTTGCAATTGAATTCATTTTTGTTTGATCCAAATTAAGTTAGGCTCAATTATTGTATCAATTGACACGAATTTGTGATGGGTAATTTTAGCCCTTGACTCTTTAGTTAGTGGAGCTTCTATAAAAATAAAATTTTGAGCGAATTATTCTATCAAATTTGATTGAATTTAATGAAATATCAAATTTAGTGAAATTTTGTTGGGCTAAGTTTCCCCTTAGGGTTTTATTATAGTTTTTGTGAAAGATTCTATGTGCCCTTAAGTTCTGATTTTTAATTTTGTCAGGAACTAGGTGTTTTTTTTCTTTATTTGTTTGTTTAATTTCTGGGCTAATTTTTCTTGATGTGGTGTTTATGTTAACTCAATTTGATTGTGTTTGTTGTTCTTCAAAAATAGTTGGCTAATTTCCCAATTTTGTTTATACCCTAGAGTTGTAATGATAATATGGTTATCTTGTTTAACACAGGGTGTACTACACCAAGTTCTGAGCTACGTTTCTTTATGCACGAACCAGGAGTTTACAGGACAAGGCTGAATCGGTAAGTCCGTGAGAGGTACCTAGTGCAACATGTACAACTCTTTTCAACTCCAGTTTGTTAATAATCTAAGCCAACTAATATACCTTCATTTTTTAGCTTCTATTTCCTATTTTCAAGACTAGAGAATTGATTAGATATGATGAGATATTCGATATAAAGATGGTATATTATGTGGTTGGTGATGCAGTTTGTTTATTTATCTATTTACTTCTAACAACAATATGTGTCTCAAGTGTTTATAGATGCATATGTAGCTCTACACAGCATAAACCAACCGTATTAGTTTTGGATTTAATGCACTAGATATATTCAACCTATATAAAAAGACAACTTCCCCTACAGAAGAGAAAGTATGGAAAGTTTTTATTTCCTCTTTTTTTTCCTGAAAGACGTATGAGATGTTTTTAGGTGAAAGCTTTTATTTCATTTCAATGAAATGTAACTTTTTTCCCACGTGTTTAGCTACTCAATTAAGAATTATGCTTATGCCCTCTCGTCTGCATCTTAATTACTGTAACCTTTGCCCAAGTGCCCATAACAAGACTCTTGGTTTACTTCAAAGTTGAGCTAACATTTCATCTTAGTGATATTCTACATCAGATAATGGGATTCAATCTCTTTACTCGACGTAAGCAAGATTATGAGAACACTGAAAAAGGCCTTCAGTAGTGTTGGGAAAGATTACAAATAATCTTGCATCGGAAATAATATTCTTTCCTTTCGTGTATAAACAAAATAGGCTAACAATTATATCTCTATGATATAACATAAACTCACAAAGTGTTTATGAAATATAAACTAATATTCGATGGTATACTCTAAAAATGTAACGTGTTTCTATATATCTGAATTATGTTACAATGTTATATTTCTGAATGAATTTAACTATCAATATGATTACATATTTATAACCAACCTATTACTAAGAAACTAATGAAGCAAATTATCGCAGAATAATTTGCCAATAGATGTTTCTTGCTTTCTAACTTCTCTCCTTCTTTTTCTCTCCTTTTCTTTTTCTTTGTCTTTACTAATTTTATCTTCCCCAAATTAGGAGGAATAACCAACAAATCTCCCCCTTCCGACTTATTATAATATTTTTGATAAACCCGCTTCTCCTCGACATACATCAAGCTTTTGTATGGTCAATATTTTGGTCATCATATCTGAGCCATTATGGTCAGTATGGATCTTTTCCAAATGTAACAGCTTGGCTTCAAAGACATCTCGTATCCAATGATACCTTACATCTATATGTTTAGAACGGGAATGAAAGGTGGGATTTTTCGCCAGATGAATAGCACTCTGGCTGTCACAGTAAAGTATATAATTTTCTTGTTTAATTCCTAGCTCTTGTAGAAAATTCTTCATCCACAAGAGCTCTTTGCAAGCTTCTGTCACAGCAATGTACTCGGCTTCTGTTGTTGATAATGAAATACATTTTTGTAACCTTGATTTCCATGATATAGCCCCCCCTGCAAGGGTCATCATGTAACCTGATACTGACTTTCGCGAATCAACATCATTAGCCATATCTGCATCTGTGTAACCTTTTAACACAGGATCTCCTAGACCAAAGCATATGCACATTTTTGACGTGCCACATAAATACCTTAGTATCCATTTTACAGCTTCCCAGTGTTCTTTCCCTGGATTAGAGAGAAACCTACTAACAAGACCTACTGAATAGGCAATGTCTGGTCTTGTACAAACCATAGCATACATCAAACTGCCAACTGCAGATGCATAAGGAACTTTATCTATCTCTTCTTTTTCTTTATCACTTGTAGGACATTGTTGAGAGCTTAATTTAAAATGACCTGCAAGTGGAGAGTTCACTGGCTTAGCCTTATGCTTATTAAACCTCTCAAGTAGTTTCTCAATATATCTTTCATGTGACAGCCATAACTTCTTATTTTTCCTGTCACGGGAGATTTTCATGCCAAGTATTTGTTTTGCTGGTCCTAAGTCCTTCATAGCAAAGAACTTATTCATCGCCTTCTTCAAATTGGCGATTTTATTGGTATCATGACCAATAATTAACATATCATCGACATAGAGGAGTAGAATGATAAAATCTCCCTCTGCAAATCTTTTAATGAACACACAATGATCTGATGTCGTCCTTTGATATTTATGATCTTTCATAAAAGACTCAAATTTTCGATACCATTGTCGTGGTGCTTGCTTTAAGCCATACAAGCTCTTATTCAAATGACATACCATGTGTTCCTTTTCCTTAACCTGAAATCCCTCAGGTTGTTCCATATATATTTCTTCTTCCAAATCACCATGTAGGAAGGCTGTTTTCACATCTAGTTGTTCAATTTCTAAATCCATGCATGCTGCCATGCCAAGAACAACTCGTATTGACGACATTTTCACAACTGGTGAAAATATTTCTTCAAAGTCAATACCTTTCTTTTGACCAAACCCCTTCACAACCAGCCTAGCTTTATATCTTGGTTGTGGATTATTTTCTTCAGTCTTTAATCTAAACACCCACTTATTCTTGAGTGCTCGTCGCCCCTTTGGTAGCTGTACCAAATCAAATGTGTGATTCTCATGCAAGGATTTTATCTCATCTTGCATGGCTTCCATCCACTTTTCCTGATGTACATCTTTCAAAGCCTCTTCATAAGACTCTGGTTCTCCCCCTTCAGTAAGTAACTGATATTCACCTCCAGCCAATTTTGCTGGAAGTCGTCTATCTCGAGTGGATCTTCTTAATTCTGCTTCATGAGATGATTGATTTTCTTGTTGTGGAATATGTTCCACATTCTCATCATCATGAGGTTGATCATCTTGGTGTACTTCTCCCCCGTGATCATCAATTGCATCAGGAGAAGGAATTGGATCCATGCTTATAGGCAATTCTTCATGGGATGTTGTAGATTTTTTCAATTTTTGTATGTCTTCAATGGTTTGATCTTCAAAGAAAACAACATCTCTGCTTCTAACAATTTTTCTTTCAGCAGGACTCCATAACCTATAACCGAAATCATCTTCAGGATAGCCAAGAAAAATACATTGTTTTGTCTTGCTATCAAGTTTTGATCTTTCATCCCTCGGGATGTGAACAAAGGCTCTACATCCAAACACCTTCAAACTTTCATAGTTTAATTTTCTTCCAGACCATATCATTTGTGGAACATCACCATCAAGTGGAACTGAAGGAGAAAGATTAATCAAATGAACTGCAGTCTTTACTGCCTCCCCCCAAAAAGATTTGGGTAACTTTGCATGTGATAACATCGAACGAACTTTCTCTGTGATTGTTCGATTCATTCTTTCAGCGAGACCATTTTGTTGAGGTGTTTTTGGGACAGTTTTCTCGAGCTTTATCCCATACTTCCTGCAATATTCTTCAAATGGACCTCTATACTCACCACCATTATCGGATCGCACACATTTTAATTTTATGCCAAGTTCTCTTTCTACTTTTGCATGAAACTCCTTAAACGCGTCAAAGACTTGGTCTTTACTTTTTAAAAGAAAGACCCACACTTTCCTGGAATGGTCATCAATAAATGTAACAAAATATGATGCACCACCAAGAGATTTTTCTGTCATAGAACAAACGTCTGTATGAACCAAATCTAGAACTCGAGATCTTCTAGATGGTGAATTTCTTCGAAATGAAACTCTGTGTTGTTTTCCTGCCAAACAATCAACACATGATTTCAAATTAACATCCTTCAAAGGGAGGAGTTGCTTTCGAGTGAGGATTTGTAATCCCTTCTCACTCATATGACCGAGTCGCTTATGCCATAGCTCGGTCGAACATTCTTCAGCTACATTTAGTTGTGAGCTGAGCTTCCCATTTGTGACATAAAGGGTTTGTTGCTTCTTTCCGTGAACAATAATCATCGAGCCTTTTGACAATTTCCACTTTCCATTTGAAAAGTGATTTGCATACCCTTCATCGTCAAGTTTACCAGCTGAAATCAAATTCAGCCGAATATCTGGAATATGTCTGACATCCCGTAGTGTAAGATTACAGCCTGTATTGGTTTCCAAACAAACATCCCCAATACCAATAATTTTGGAGGATCCATCATTTCCCATCCTTACAAAACCAAGATCTCCGCTAGTGTAAGATGTGAAATAATTTTTATTTGCAGTTAGATGATACGAAGCACCTGTATCAATTACCCAACTACAATCTTCACTTGTTAGGTTATAACATTCGTCATCACCTACAAAATAAATATCATCACCTACTGCTATAGCCGTGACATTTTTCTTATCTTCATTATCACTACTCCTGTCATTTTTAAATCTCATGTCCCGCTTCCATATTCTACATTCACTTTGCTTATGTCCTGGCTTATGACAATAAAAGCAAGTGAACCTCTTTTTGGATTTTGATCTGCCTCTAGATTTTTCTTGACTTTGCGAACCTCTAAACATTGGTCTCCCACGATTTTCAATAACATGTGCTTCAATCTGATTTGTCGAGGCAAATTCTTTCCTTCTAGCTTCTTCATTGAATAAGCTGTCTTTCACCATATCAAGGGTGAGTTTACCACTCGGAGCCTAATTGCTCAACGAGATAACAAGAGTTTCCCAGCTATCAGGTAATGAGCTGAGGAGTAATAAGGCTTGGACTTCATCTTCAATTTCCATGTTTACATTTGTTAACTGATTAACAATGCCTTGAAATTCATTCATATGTTCTGCCATATTTTTACCTTCCTTGTATAGAAGACGAACCAACCTTCTCACCAATGTAGCTTTATTTAAAGCTGTCTTCCTCTCATACATTGACTCAAGCTTTTTCCAAAGCTTGTAGGCATCCGTGTCATTAGCAACATGTTGAAAAATGCTTTGATCAATATGTTGTCGTATTAACCCGACCGCCTTACGATTCTCCAATTTCCATGCATCTTCGGTTTTATTTTCCGGTTTATTTTCTTCCTCGATGGGCTTATACAAGTCCTTACAATAAAGGATATCCTCCATTCGAGACTTTCACATGGAATAGTTGGATGATGTCAATTTAATCATTCATGATAGGCTTACCATCGAATCTTCCATTTGTTTATATATACGACGACGTATATGTACGTATCCGGCTCTGATACCAGACTGTTGGGAAAGATTACAAATAATCTTGCAGCGGAAATAATATTCTTCCCTTTCGTGTATAAACAAAATAGGCTAACAATTATATCACTATGATATAATATAAACTCACAAAGTGTTTATGAAATATAAACTAATATTCGATGGTATACTCTAAAAATGTAACGTGTTTCTATATATCTGAATTATGTTACAATGTTATATTTCTGAATGAATTTAACTATCAATATGATTACATATTTATAACCAACCTATTACTAAGAAACTAATGAAGCAAATTATCGCAGAATAATTTGCCAATAGATGTTTCTTGCTTTCTAACTTCTCTCCTTCTTTTTCTCTCCTTTTCTTTTTCTTTGTCTTTACTAATTTTATCTTCCCCAAATTAGGAGGAATAACCAACAAGTAGATGGGGATGCAGTGATGAATCACATTTGTATAGGGTATTTTAGGCGCATTTAGGTTGCATTTCTAGGCATTCGTCACGTTTTATTTGCATTTAAGGTCGTTTTTGCATAATTTGTCGCTATTGTACTCTATTACGCGTCGTTTGTGTTTTCCTTAATATTTCAGGTGATTCTATGGTCATTTGGTTGCATTCGAGTGTTTAGGGTTGGTTTGAACGATAAAAGAACGATATGTTGACTCGAGGATCATTACATGCCTCTTGGGATAAATTTCGAGTCAACAACGAAGCTAAACGCTATTTTTCTAAGCATCAAAACTGACAAGCGTTCACTCTTTTGATAATATATCAAGTTCTACTGATCGGAACGAGACGATTTTGATTGGGTTAGAAAGTAGACTGAAAGAGCTTTCCAACGATGGGTCACACGGCCTTAGAGGACCTCTGGATCAAGAGTTATGGCGAAAACAAGTGTGACGATGCTGTTGCGGCAACGCTACGCCCACCATCTTCACGAGCACAACAGTTCCCAGCGAGGGATGGCTCGACACCAGCGAGGGATGGCTCGACGCCAGCGAGGGATGGTGCGCGAGATCCCTCGCTGCCTCATTGCTTCGTTGCTTTGCTTTGCTATACACTTCACCAGGCCAACGAGGGATGGTGCGCGAGATCCCTTGCTGCCTCTGCCTTGCTTATGCTTTTACATGCTTCATCGGGCCAGCGAGGGATGGCTCGCCAAGATCCCTCGCTGCCATATTTCGCCCCATATTATCCTCTTGTCCGTCCAACTTGGTCGTACTCGGGTTTTGTCGCCACGTCATCGTTCCATCGACCAATCATTGACGACTTCTTTTATTTATTTTTTATTTATTTATTTTATTTTAGGAAAGAGAAACTATAAATACTTAAGGGAATTAATTTATTTCCCTCATGCTTTTATTTTCCTAAGGTTTTAATTCTCCTAGAACTCCTCTTTCACGTTCTTTTTTCTCGCTTTTCTTTTTCGTGAACCATAGTTTTTCTACAAACTCCATTAATGTAATTCTTTGAGGTATTATTGATTTTCCTTTTTATTTTATTTATTGCTTTTAATTATGTTTTCATTCTTAGATTTGATTTTCATTGTTCGTTTCATGATTGAGTAGTTTCCTGTCTAGGGTTTGGGAATCCATGTTTATATTATGAATCCTTATTATTATTGTTGATGGTTTGATTATTCATTGATATTTCTAGTTGATTAGGTTTATATTGTTAATCTTTGCAATCTGATCAATTGTTTGATTAAATCATGCTAATAGAATTTAGAATCGAAAGATCGAATTTTAGAGGCTTACCTACAACTAGCAATTCTGATTATGTTAGCGATCGTACTGCATATGTTGAATTGAGAGTGTTAAGACCCGACCGTAGGATTAACTTGTGCTCTAGATAATTTGAATATTTGAGTTGTTGATGATGTTTTGATTGATTCTGAACTATGAACATGGTGAACCGTTGCCCTAGATCTTTTAGTTTATTTTTCAATTTATTTTAGTTTAAACATTCAATCCTAAATTTCGTGACATTGTTAGTTTCGCCATACCTTGAAAGCTAGATTTAAATAGCCATCTCTCTGTGGATTCGACCCTGCTTACCCTACTGCATTGTTAGGAGGTTTCGCTAGGATTTTATTTTTGACGGGTGTACGACAGCCTATCATGCAGGTAGGCACTATCTTCCCCATGTTGCAACATGCTTTGACATATGTGTAAGATTCCAACTTTTTTGTAGTTTCCAAGTACAATATGGGTGCATTAACTGTCTAGCTCTAATGATGTGCGTTAAATTAGCGAGTGGCTCACCTGAGAAGTCTTCTACCTAGAATGGTAATTAAGGTTGTTAACTATTTAGAGACCTTTGAAGAATATTTTGACTTTTGAATTTCATTGTTTTTTCTGTATTTTTCTACAGACTTGGTGATCCAAAATTTTGGATCTCTTATATTAGGGAACTTTGTTCATGCATTTGTCATTGATTATTTGACTAACGATGATGACCAAATGGTCTCACCTCCAAAATGGTTGAAGATACTGCATATAAGGCTTTCATATCCATTTAATTTCGTTTGTGAATGGCTAATTTCCTTATTAGCACTTGTCAATAATTACCGAAATCTGTCAAAAAATCTTTTGCACAGAACATTCTTCCACGTCTTATTTGTTTGACTTGGGTGTGCTTATTTTACGGGTGCAATATTTTGTCGTCTTTTCAGTTTATATTTTCCCTTCTTTCTTGTAGGAAAGGGAGAAAGCTTCTTATTACTAATTTTGCTAATCACTGCATTAAAAGAGCCTAAAGAGGATGCAGAGATCAAAGCTGCTTCTGTTAGATCAGGTCTTGTTATCAATTGCATGTCATCTAAAGTTGGTTATTGTTCCTTACACACATGATATTCTTAAAGCCCGATTCAATTCTCTTAGAAAAGAAATCTTAAATGGTAACAAGGTTTCGTTTTTTATCCTCAAGGATTTCTGAAGTTGGTTCAATTTGTTGATTTATTATATTCTCGGAACCATACAAAGATATTATTCATAGGTTATAATGGTTTCAAAACAAGCACTATAACATGTAGATTATTCTAAGATGGGATAATAAAAGTGAAGTGTGAAAGAGAAACTACCAGTAGTTTTCTTCCATGCCCCCTTCTTCCATGCCCCCTGTCTACTACTAGTGATTTTCTACTCGTTTCTAGGCTTCTGCTTCATTTCTTAATTTATTGCCTTCACTTTTTCTTTGTGGAAGAGGTATTAGTTTAACTCTTATGGTTGATGGAAAATCGTCAAGTAGGTTTTTTTTCTAAGTGCATATGAGATAGCTAAATAGGGGCTAAGTAAAAGACTTAAAGACCCTTTAAATCATACAATGATTGCTGAATGAAATTGGCGTATGTAGGCAGAATGTTCAAATGAGAGCGTAACTTGTAAATTACATG
This sequence comes from Spinacia oleracea, assembly GCF_020520425.1. Classification (NCBI taxonomy): domain Eukaryota; kingdom Viridiplantae; phylum Streptophyta; class Magnoliopsida; order Caryophyllales; family Amaranthaceae; genus Spinacia; species Spinacia oleracea. The sequence continues at coordinate 84,762,976 of NC_079488.1, read as the reverse complement.
CGTTTTAATGATTCTAGTCTTCTCCATAGGAACTTTAATTTTTCAGTTTTATATTCATTAAGATTTCTTGACGTTTTGTTTTGCCCTCGATTTGGTGTTCAGGAACGAACGGCAGGGGCCAGGCTGATTACCTCTCTTATCGCCAGTGATGATGCGATCATCAACAACATTTCTCCTGTAAGCATGCATCCATTTTGTTACATGTATCATCAGAAACTACTTGTAAGCTTGACTTCTTGATAGAAAATGTGTGTTGTGTTCTTGTCAAGTTCTTTTTCAGAAGTTTATCCTTATGCAGTATCATTTCTCCCTCTGGGTGGATGTGGTATTTCACCAAGATGAAGTATGTAGGATATAAATATAAAATCTATGAAAAAGCTTCTTCAACAAGACAAAAAGAACCAGAAACTTCCTATGTTCATTGTCCTTTTTTCTCTGGTGGTGCTGTGGTGGAAGCGTGATGTGGTGTCTTCCACACATCCTTCCACTGCTTCACCAATTTTTGGTGACTGCAATTTTTTCCACTTATCCTTGTCCATATAACTCTAAACCTACCCGAGATCAATACACTTTGTTTTCTTGTTGTCTTGATTACGCAGAGACCATTCAATCAACTTACTGATGTTTTTGGTTGAGTGTATAGTAGGATTTTGTCTATAAGTTTTCATTCATGGATTTTCTGCTCTCGACAATCGAGCCGCAAAAAGTAATCTTGTGCTAAACTTTTCATAGAAATTGTTGTACATACAAAGTGTTGCTTTAGTCTGACATTGGTACTTTTAATCTCACAAATACATTTATGTGGATTGTACTTTCCTGGTTTAGCATCATGATAAATTTTAAGAGCTGGACTTTCTTATAGGAATGACTCTTAACTAACTAAGTGTTCAACCTATTTTGTGACATAAACCAAATATAATTACATTTATATTTTTTTCAAGGTTGTTTCTTGCTATCTCTTGCGTGTCATACTCACTTTATACTAGATCTTTTTTCTTTTGTCGTTGTAGGTAAAAGAAGTTTGGGATGCTTAAACCTACAAAAGATTATGAGGCATGAGATAAATATTGTTTAGGTTTTTTTCTTTTGTAACAAGGATAATGTTTTTATAATTGTGTTTCATTATATATGTAATCACCTATCAATTATAAGTAAATTCTTATGTATATAGACTTTTATTGGCCACGGAATTTTATTCTTCAAAAAGTTTCATTTACTATTTTTACTAACATATTATACTCTTACTTTGTAATAACATTATTCTACGAAATGAGGCTAGTGAATTGTTTTGCATTGATTTCACTTTAATTTTTCAGCTTCAAGCATAAATGTGGTTAGAATAAATTCGTACTAATATAATCAAGTATTGCCACAGTTATGTCCGTGGCTAAATGAGGTCGTTAGCCATGGGAATTACATTTTAGCAACATTTGTCATGTGGCAAAAGGATATTATTAGCCACGGGAAAAGTCGTGGCAAAAAGAATTAATTTTGCCACAACCCTGCTTTTTCCGTGGCAATTTCCTTGCCACGATCACTTGTGCCACGGAAGTATATTCCATGAATTTCCGTGGCTAAGTAGCATAGCCACGGGAATTCAATTCTTGTGCCACGATTGCGAACGTGGCACAAGTGTCAATTTATATTAGTGTGACTTCCACTTGGATTGCAAACCATTATCACAATCTGTTCAAGGTGAACCCTTACATGAGAATGCAAGATATTCAGGAAACCATTTGCTTAGAAAAGGGTATAAGGGTGAGTAAAGACAAGGCTTTGAGAGCTAGAAGAAAGGGTCAGACACACATTGTTGGTGAATACAAAGAGCAGTATGTATTACTACCTAGATATGCAGCTGAGATATTAAGAAGCAATCCAGGGAACACAATAAAGTTGAAGTTAAATTCAAATGTGTTTGAGAGAATTTATTTGTTCTTTGAGGCACTTAGGAGAGGGTTTTTGGTTGGTTACACACTATTCATTTCACTTGATGGTTGTTTCTTAAAGGGGCCATTTGGGGGTCAGTTGTTAGTAGCAGTTGGGAGGGATGGTAGAAATCAAATGTTCCCTTTGGCTTGGGAAATTTTTGATGTTGAGAGCACTGCCACATGGAGTTGGTTCTTGGAACTTCTAGCTACTGATTTAGGCACAAGTGAAGGAGTTGGGTACACATTAATGTCTGACCAACATAAGGGTTTACTTGCAGCAGTTGCAACTGTGTCTCCACAAGCTGAAACTAGGGTGTGTGCAAGGCATGTGTATTGTAACTTTAGGGGAGTGTTTGGTGGTGGTTTAGAGTTCAGAAAACAGTTCTGGATTATTGCAAAAAGCAACACAGTCAATCACTTCAAGGAAAACATTGAAATAATGAGGGGTATTTCTAATGAAGCTGCTGAAGATCTTATGAAAAGGAACTATATATATGAAATGGTGTAGGGAATTCTACACTCCACTATCTTGTTGTGACAGTGTGGACAACAACATGAGTGAGGTGTTTAATACATACATCTTTAGTACAAGGCACAAGCCTATTATTACTATGTTGGAAGATATCAGAGAGGATTTGATGGAAAGATTACATAAGAAAAGAGATTTCATTGGGAAAAAAGAGATATTGTTGTATCCTAGGATCCAAATTCAGTTAGAGAAGAACAAGATTTGGGCTATGGTTGGAATGCATTCTGGGATGGTGGGTTTTTCTATGGAGTAAGAGAAGGTGCAACACAAGTTAAGTATGTGGTGAATCTGAATGAACATGCTTGCAGTTGCAATGCATGGCAGGTAGTGGAATTCCATGCAAACATGCAATTGTTGTTATATGGAATAGAGTAGACCACCTATAACAGTATGTGAATGGATACTTCACAAAACAGACATACATGAAGGCATATGCCTTTTTGTTGGAGCCTTTAAATGGTCCTCTGGAGTGGTCTTTCAGTGATACCATTGTTGTGGCTCCCTGTGTAAAAAAGGTTTGTGGCAGACCAAAAACAAAGAGAAGAAATAGTATGGGAGAGGTGACAGTACTGCATCTGGTAAGTTGAAAAAAACAAGCAGTATCATGACATGCAGCTTATGTGGTGTGCCAGGCCAGAACAAAAGGGGCTGCAAGAATGCCCCAAAGCAACCACAACACAACAACACTCATGATATTGCAGAACACATCACAACACAACAAAAACACTCAACAACCAGTTCTGCTATCCCAATGCACAGTAGGGGTGTAGGTATTTATATCTACCCTAATGGGTATCAAAGACTAGTTACTACAAGTCAGTCAATACACTTAAACATATTTATAAGGTGTTACTTTACATGTAGTGTAATTAACTTGTTCCTAATTTGTTTTTGAAGGAAATAATGCCCTTGGTCCAAGTATGCATTCAATGCTAAGTCTAATAAATACGGTTCAATATTAATTAATTAAACAAGTTAATAAATTCAGTGAGATCAAGTGAGCTGAATGCCTAGCTAGAGGTCACTTCAGTTCAAGTGGAATTAATAATATTAATCCACAACTTACTCTTGACTGAACCCGAAGGGCCACACAAATAGTACGTGAACGGATCAAGTATTTAAGTGAATATATTATTCATTAAATACTCCATTTATGAACATTCGGAAATGACGGATCTCGGTTCCAGTGGGAGCTGAAATCGTCAAAAGGCAAAATATAGAATGCTCCAGAAATGATGATATAGCCGGAAACGGAAATATGGATCATGACGGAAATATAAATATTATCCAAGTCGTAGATGTTGCCGGAAACGGAAACATGGTTCGTATCGGATAATATTATCGGAAATAGAAATATTGCCGGAATCGGAAATATTGCCGGAAATGGAAATATTACCGGAATCAGAAATATTGTCGGAAAAGGAAATAAATTCCGGAATCGGAAATATTAAATATTTGTTCGAATCGGAAATAAATTCCGGAATCGGAAATATTAACGGAAACGTAAATATTTGTTCGAATCGGAAATGAATTCCGGAATAGGAAAACGAATCGGAAGCGCGACGTGCGAACGCTCGAGGAACGAGCTTGCGAGACGCCAGGCCCAACGCCAAGCAAACCCGCGCCGAGCAGCAAGGCATGGGCCGCACAAAGGCAGCAGCGCCCAACGAGTGGGCCGCGTGCTGCTTGCTGTTACGCCCAGCGCGCATGGGCCGAGCAAGGCAGCAGCGCCCATCCGTGGGCCGCGGGCTGCTTGCTACACGCCAAGCAACGTGGACTTAAGGCCACACGTGCAAGCCCTTGGACCGGCAGGTTACTTGCAAGTCAAGTAATCGTGTGTTTTCCTAATTCTACTAAAATTAGATGTTTAGAGTAAATCTGAAATACTTAGTGTTTGATTATCCTTAGTATTCTAATGTTATTAATTAACTAGAATCCTAATGGATTTAGTTAATCGATTCCTAGTAGGATTGAAACTCCTTTATTTCCACCCTATAAATATTTGGTTCATGATCACAATTTATAATGAAATTCAATATACTATTCTAACACATTAAATTCAAGAGAGAATTTAATACTTGCATATCACTATTGTGAGTTTCCCGAGTGCACATAAAACCTTAGAGAATATTCTAGTTGGTTGAATTTAAGGCGGATCCGAACGTGCTGTGGACTATCTACGGAGGGGCGACATTAGTCCTATACTTGTTCTTGTTCGGTTCGGGAGCAGCTAGGGAAGGCACGCATCACATTGTATGTATACTAATTATGCTAATTGACTATGTGGCAATTAATTTGGATTCCTGGCTTTATGGTTTTTCCGCATGAATTATATTCATAACCCTACAGTGGTATCACGAGCCTCTAATTAATTCCATAATCAATTATAGTTAACATGGATTAAATTTTATAAATTTGCAATGAATTAAAGGGGTGATTAATTTCGTGTATGTAATTAATTGCAAATTCGTATTTGATTATATGTTCGCAGGATTTTTCGGCAGTTTTGTCAATAATGGTCGGAATCATATGTTTTTATAGTGAATTTCGCATGTAAACGATGTTTTAAAATTTTGACAAATATCAAAGATTTGACGCCAAACCCATAATTCCCAAATTCGAAGCCTAACTATGACTTTTCGGAGGTTTTAGTTTTTCGAATGCAAAATTGGTAACTTTTATGATGTTAAATTAAATATTTGCGAATCTTGTATGTAAATCTTGAATCTATGATTGACCTACTATATATGTTTAACAATTTTAAAGCCTAATCTTGTTAATTATACAACCTAATTTGTAATTGTAATTAATTCGTTGAATTTCAAATAATTTAGAATTTGTTTTGAATTTCATAATTAATTGATAATTTAATTAGGATCCTATGATTAAAAACCACCATAAAATTTGTTAAAATTGAAAAATTTTAACATTTTATGACCTAGATTTTAATCCCTAAAAATACATGTAATTGGAAATTAATTTGAATAATAAATTTTTCGATTTTCCGCCTAAATTTAGTGAAATTAATATGATTTATTAATTTGTGTTAAATTTAAAATATAAAAATTATTAATTTTTATTAAAACGATCACAAATCTTGCACGCACAAAGCAATGGAAGCTAAGTGTTACCCTTAAGGGGTGTTGCATAGTACGGGCATGCGACGACGAGCAAAGGAGCTCGTCGCCCATGCGGTAGGAAGCAATGAGCAAGCACGAGCATGCGCGGCAGGAGAGGCCCTGTGCGGTGTGTGTTGTGCGGGTGGTCGAAAAAAAGGGCGACGATTCATCGTAGCGCAAGGCACGAGGCAAGGCAGCATCACAACGAGGAAGGGAGCTCGCGTGCCGCTGTGCAAGCCCCTGCCCAGCGCGCAAGCAGCAGGCAACATGCAGCAGGCACAACACGAGGCTGGTGCCTTGCTGTGGTGCATCACTCGGCCAACAACAATGCAGGCCCTGAGCACTGCCTTGTGCACGCGACCCATGGGCGCTGCGGCGTTGGTGCTTGGGCGAGGCATGGGCTTCGGCCTATGGCCTTGCCTTGGCACGTTTGGGCCGTTTTGTTTATGTTTCGGCTGAAAACGATTTTAATTTAATTTAATTTCGTAATTTAATTTTTTTCTCGGAATTTAATTTTGATTAATTTAATTATTATAAATTATTTTTTACTAATTATTTTACTAAAATTAAAACCTTGATAAAATTTAAATTAATTAATTTTAATCAACTGAAAATAAAATTAAGGGATTTAAATATTATTTTATATGAGCTTTAAATTTTAATTAAATTTGTAAGTTTCCGGTTGGACTAGGAAATACAATTTTATCTTTAAAATTTGTAAAGCATGTAAATTCTTGGTTTTAGTGGGAGCATTTAGTCATTAAACTCTTGATTAGGTCTACAATCCTTTAAGGTTAAAACAACTCGATTAGAACTAATAAGGTTGAATAATTTGTAGATTGTTGGAACCTTTGATTAGTTGCTACAAATGTTTATGTGATGCATTATTTTTTCTACTAACTTGCAGTGAATGGTATCACTACAAAAAAACGCGACACATTGTGACGCTTTTTGGGACAAATTGCGACGGTAAAGAATGTCGCTATTTCACATAGTGACGCTTTGGGAGAGGGTCGCTATTTTCATTGCCGCTATTTACCGACGCTTTAGAGCGTCACAATTTGCAAAATATCGATGTATTTCGCCGCCGCTATTTGGGATATAGGGACTCTATAGATAGTCACAATATTTAGACTGTAAAAAGCGTCACTATTTGCACGCTTATAGACACATTTCTCCGCCACTATAAACCATATAGAGACGCTTTAGACACCCGAAATATATGGACTCTTATTAGAGTCCCTATACGTTTACTTTCGTGCGAGTTCTCCTCATTCCCTCCAAAATAATTTAGACCCTTTGAAGCGTCACAATTTGCATCTTATAATTTTTCATATATACATAATACTTTAGACACTTTGGAGCGTCACAATTTGCATCATATTTTTTTCATATATATGTATATATATATATACATCAATTAATCTAAAATCATAAATTATCTATAAAAATATATACCGACCATAGATAATCATAATCAAATACAAGTATCACTACAACAAAATAGGCTTATAGCAACGCCTTTTTATGCAACAGTTTTACTGGCGTTGCTATATCATAGCTATTGCAACAGTTAAATAATTATTAATTGGAGTAGTCTTTAACTTTGAAAAACCGTTGTTAAAGAAAAACTATAGCAACATTTGTATATTATGATTATTTTTTGGCAACAGTTTTGAGTGTTTTAATATTTTGATGAGCTATTACAACGCTTTTTTAAAAATAAAAACATAAAAATAGGTTTATTAATTTTTTTTGATAGACTGCTAAAGTTTTTTTGGTTTGCCCGAATTGCCCTCATCCCACTTTTGCACGATTCTGTTTCACCCAAAACCCTTTGTTCTCTTTCATCCTCCTCGTTTTTGTTTTTGCTCCTCTTCATCATCGTTTCTCTTTCATCCTCCTCATTTTTTTTGCTTCTCTTCATCATCGTTTCTTGAAGCAGGCGAATTGGAGGTTGACATTTCTGAATCGGATATTTGGGCTCTGAAACTGGAGACAAAGAGAAATTGGCGAATGTCGTTTATGAATTTGTGAGAAGAACCAGGTTAGTGGATACTCTTCGATTTTGTTCTTAAATTTCACAATTTTGTTTCTTAAGTTATTAAGCGATTATAATAGATTTTTTTGTGTTGTTTTGAGGCATAAGTTAGGGTTTCTATTAGGGAATTCAGTTAATTAGGAATTCTGTTGATATTTGTTCATGTGTGTATTTGTTGATTTAAATGGGTTATTTTGGATGAAAAATATGTAACCTGTAATTATTTGTGGAAGAGTCGGAGTAGATTGTTCATCACATTTTAAAGAGAGATCAAAATTTGTGGCCTGATCTAGGTTAAAATTATAGTGTTCCTGGAATAGGTTTTTGATTCATTGGTTATAAACTCGCAGACTCACAGACTGAATGGGTTATTTTGTAAATATATATCCAGTTGTTCTGCTGCATTTTTTTTTGTCTTGATTAACTGGTTGTTTGTTGATGATGTTGAGTTGCAATTTGCTGCTCTGGTCTACTTATAATCGTCATTCAAGGAGCATTGCCAGCAGAAACATTTAAGCATATAAGGAACTAATGACAAAATATACAGAAAATCCATTTACTCCTCTAAGTAAGGTGATGAGGTGCATTAGTCTAGAGCATGTTGTTGTTTATTTTGATTTTCTCCTAGGTTAAGTTACTTTTCAGCTGATAATATAATGAGACCTTAGCTTTTATATTGTAAATGCTAAAAAGTACTCTTACAATCAGAGTTAAGTTGCGTTTAGATTGCTGGTTAACTTAGCCTCTAGCCAAGTGTTAGTATCAGTCATGTCTATTTCAAAGACTAATTATTGCAGTTAGCTGAATAACTATTTTAAGGTTTTGGTTACAATTACCTTTTTTTTTAACAAGTAAGATGTATGGGAAAGATTAAAGGAAAAGGACATACATAGAAATAAAGGGCGCACAAAAAGTAGTAATAAGATAAAGATTGTAATACACAAGATCGTAAAACAAACATTTACCATGAACAACTGATCTAATCAGCATAAATAGACAACTCCTTAAATAGAAAATAATGTACCATAGTTTAAATAATGCATGACTAACTAATGACAAATAGGGGTATTCAACAAACCTATTCCTTTTCAAGTACATATTTTGAGTGTTAAGCAAAGAAAACCAGAAGACCTAAATTAGGGTTCTTAATTAGGGTATTGTGTTGATTCTTACTCATGTGCGTATGATGTATTTACAATATCTTTTTGTTGATTCCACAATAGCAATCAATTGTGTGATCGATCATGGGTTATTTTTGATGATTTTATTCTGAATTTTGTTGCTTTCCGTGGAAATTTATTTGTTCTTTTATCTCCCCTTCTTTAGTTCTTGAACTGGTTCTTCCTATGAGTTCTTACTGCTATATACAACAAAATACTTGCAGCTGCATCTGTTTCTCTTCTAAATGCAAGTTGTTTCCTATTAGTTCTTCAGATTAGTTTTTACCTTTTTAGAGTCACAAACCTGATTATGAATGCCACGAGAAAACACCGTCACATATGATGCTGCTAGATTTTTTGGGTATTTGGGTGTTGGTGGTTCCTGGCTGCTGGTTTCGTTCTGTTCAGGTGTTGGGTGTTGGCTCTTTGTCGATCTATTGGTGTTGGTATGGTCTGATGGAGAGGTAGGGTAACTGGTGCGTTTTGTGTAGTTGGTTGGGGTTCTGCTGGAGGTGTGTGTTGTTCTTGCAAGTATGTTGTAGCTAGGTGGTGTTTTCTTCGCAGCTGGTTGGGTGTAGATGTTGGGTCTGGTTCTGATGTAGCTATTGGGTGACTTGGGTTTGGTACTTAACTCTTGTCTGTTTAGTCAACTTTGGTACTTAACTCTTGTCTGTTTAGTCAACTTTGGTACTTAACTCTTGTCTGTTTAGTCAACTTTGGTAAGCTTCTGATGCAGCACCCATAATATTGCTCCCCCCTCCCCTTTTTAAAGCAAATGCTCACAGAATCATAGTTAATGAAACAAAGAATTAACTTTAAAACAGGAGCTGAAGATAGGCTAAACTGTTGTAAAATTATGTATCCCTGTGTTGCCAACTTGCCATCCCCTCGTAATATCTGTTTATAACAGCTATTTGCCTGTATACATGTTTATCTGCTCTGTACTGAGAAAATGGTCCTGTCACATTCTAAACTAAGATGAACGTTGTTTGGCTGAATTGCAGATTTGGGATACAGCTGGACAGGAAAGATTTCAGAGTCTAGGTGTTGCTTTCTACCGTGGTGCAGACTGCTGTGTTCTTACTTATGATGTCAATGTCATGAAGTCTTTTGAGAACCTCAATCGTTGGAGGGAGGAGTTTTTATTACAGGTAGGACTTAAATGTTTTGCTTTCAGCTTTGACCAGTACCTTGAACCTTATGGTAGAAAACAAAACTGAGAAAACTTTTCTTTTTGTGTCATAGGGAAGCCCAAGTGATCCTGATAACGTAACTTCCCGTTTATTTTGCTGGGGAACAAGATAGATGTTGATGGTGGGAGCGGCAAAGTGGTAAATTTTCTTATTTCTTTTGGAAAGCCATGCAAGAGCTCCATGACATCATTTGCCCTTAAAGTTAAAAAGTTTCATGTGGGTGATCTTTTGGAACATCTGTAGAAGTCTTAGACTAATTAGGGTAAGGCTATGCACTATTGTATATCTCAACCCTGCATAAACAAGACTTATATCGAGTGGCGATGGTTGTTTCAGGCGTTCAACAATGTTTTATTATAGCTTTTGATAAATGCAGCTGGTTTGTCATGCTCCTAACCGCTGATTTGTAATGCAGCAATATATTACAGGCAATATGTATTGCATCTATGAATTCTGCAAATTCATGGTTACTGATGACAAGGCACATGCAGGGTATATTGACAAATGAAACGAAGTGTCTGAGGTGTGAGACCGTCACAGCTTGAGATGAGACATTCTTCGGTTTAAGTCTTGATATAGAATAGAACATCTCCGCCCAAGGTAATATGCGCTTTTGGCATTAGTACTCGGATTCCTGTAGAAACCCATCTTTTAAATTCCTACCAAGGCTTTATCTTTTTCTGTTCAATTAGTAAATTCACTCCTACCAAGGCTTGCTGCTAGATCTTCTTATCTTTTTCTGTGTTTTACTGCATATAATAAGATTATATTAAGCAAGAACTTATCATGATTTCTGGAGTCGTTGGAGTTGTTTGTTAGTATTTCTAACAAGTCTTTATTCTTAATTACGTGATCCTTTTGAACTATCTCTTCTCAAATGAGTAATCAGGTTTCCCATGCTATGAAGCCGTTACTATTTCTGACCTTTTGCATTTCCTTGTCCTACTGAAAAATATCAATAATTGCTATGTTGTTGTTTCTTATATTTTATTTTTATTAATTAATGTTGTTTTAACCTTATCATTAGCTATGTGTTTTCTCCTGTAAAAAAAGCTAGGTGTTTTCTCTATCTAATATTGTTTGACAAATTAAAGGCCTTGGTTAAGTTTTGGTTAGGGATTTTAAGTTCATTTAACAACCAATATAAGTCCGGATAAAGTTTAATAAGTACGGATTAGTTCTAATAAGGCCATTTTTTGTTGAACTTAATTTAGTTGAAATTAACTTATTTGAACTTATTTTGTTTGTACCTTATTTGTCGTTGTCGATTTGTTTATTGTTTCAAAATTTCTTGTGCTGGATTGAAATTATTTGTCATATGGATTTGGAACAGGTTTTAATTAGTTCCTTTTTTGTGGGTAGTTCAATTTTAAATGAAACTCTACCGGATTTTCCACTTTCACTATCATTTTATTTTACAAACTTGTGTAATAGATAAGGGTCTACAATGTGAGTCTTGATAAATTTTACATGAATCATTGGGTATTAAAAAAAAGTTGTTATTTACCCATTATTCTTAAGGTTTGGCTTTAGTCATTCATTTTCATCTTCTTTTTTCTTACGTATTTGGATTTTATTCATTGATAATAAGTTTCTTATGAAAATATTTTACTTGATTTGTTTGTTGTGCAGGATGGTACATATATTCGAGAATTACAAGCTTCTTTAAATATGTGAAGATTTACAGGGTTTTTGACACATAAATATTAGATAGGTTTTAAAAGTTAGAGTTATTGGACCATGATTGCAAAATGTGCGGGATTTAGTTTTAGAACATTTTTTTTTACTATTCAGACAATTGTAATAGATGCTAATGCTTATGAAATTAAGCTATTTGAAATGTATATATTTTTTGAATTTAATTGTTATGAAAATCTTATCATACGCAGCCATATTTATTACATGTATATGGATAACTAAATCCATTTGAGAATGTGGCTTTAGACCAATAGAAATCGTTGCCAAAAACTCAAATGAAAGTGTTGCCATAAACTCATATGAAAGCTTGCCATAATCAAAACCAAAAGCGTTTTCATACACTCAATAGAAAGCGTTGCTATAAATACAATTGGATATGTTACCATAAGTATAAGAAAGTGTTGCCTTAAGTTGGCGAAAACTGTTGCCTTAAATGTGTAAATGTTGGCTTAAGTTGTTGAATAATTGTTGCCATAGGTTAAAAGTGTTGTCTAAAAAATCGTTGCCTTAGTTATTTATGGCAACGGTTTATCATAACTGTTGCTTAAATCTGAAAAACTGTTGCCATAGACTTATAGCAACGCCCCCTATTGGTAACGGTTTTTAAACCGTTGCTATAGGCCTATAACAACGGTTAATTGGTCTATGATAACAGTTTATTGCCGTTACTATAAGCCTATTTTGTAGTAGTGTATTAACTTACTACGTACATTATCTTAAAGCAATATATATAAACTTCATGCTATGATTCATATATATCTTAGCGATAACGTAGTAAATTTAGAAAAAGTGATAAACATCATCTATACATTAAATTAATTCGCAGAGTCTAGTCAAACTGAAATAAAAGCGATATTTTAAAAGCGATATTTTAAAATAAAAATAACTTTCTAACTATCATTATCATTTTTTCTACGAGATAATCAAAACTAAATAAAAACAAGCTACGAACAAACTAATTACCAAGTAAACCTATCTTTATGCTAGCTTAGCTTCAAGATAACTTGTTCATCTCTTGATCTACATTTTACTGTTACCACTTGAATCATCAATAATCTGCAAAGAAAATTTAAGGTCAAATATATATGGAGTATGATGAACATTCCATAAAATCAAGGGAAAATTAACAGTAATCCTAACCAGCTTGATCCTAACTACTAGTGGTCTTCTCAAAATAATACCAACTATTAATCAAGGGAAAAATACATGACTATTAGAAATATAGACATGAACAATGAATATATGTATATATATATATATATATATATATATATATATATATATATATATATATATATATATATATATATATATATATATATATATATATATATATATATATATATATATATATATATATATATAAAAGGTAGAAACCCAAACAACAACCAACACAAAACAACAAGAGAAACAAAAGCTAAGGGAGCACAGCCCGCACCCAAGCAAAAAAAAAACACTAAAACATTCTACAAAGACACCAGCCAAACTGATGTCCATTAACTTGCTGTGCAAACGCTTAAACTATGACTTCCTTTAATTAGCAGGCTTGCCCATTTGAAAACCAAAAAAAAAAAAAAGACACCAGCCAAACAAGCTACACAGCAGAACCAAACTGAACAACACAAGGCTTGCACAAAAGAACTGCACAACAACAAGCTGAAAAAGAAACTGCACAACATGCAGCAAGCCAACCTGAGCAGAACAGTATGCTTGTTAAAGTATCACTAGTTACTACAGCTCACTAGGCTATTCAATACTTAGTAGTCAACATATGACTGAACCATGGAGATAACAACAGAAGCAAATGGGAATTGACTATTTTAAACTTTAGATAAATTGAAATCAAATGAAGTGGAGGGCGAGTGGAATCTGTGACATGAATATGCAAAGGTGGCTATAGAAGTGACTGTAAACAGCACTAGCAATACGTCTTTTCTAATGTAAAAGTCCTGTTACAATTCTTTTCAGTGCTGTTCTTAATCAGCCATGTAACATATATGCCTGGATTTTGAATTGGTCTGTTAACATTTAACAACAATACTAACTTTTTTAAGAACGTTGAAAACTCTAGATATTCAATATATGGACTTTTAGCTACTCCGTTTTTCAGGTCTTTATATCATTATAATTTAGGGTCATTTCCTGAGTTTTCTTCATCTAAATTGGCATCTTACAGTTCGAAAAGGTTTCTGCAGGCTGGCTCAATTGCTATATGTTTTCTTTATTAGTTCACGACATTGTCTTATTCTGAATATTCTGTTTTGCTGCATGCAATATGATTGTTTACAACTCTGTTCTCTTTCTTAATTATTATCCCTTCGACTAACCTTTTTAACTCATTTGTTTCTGTTTATTGAATTTAGTTGAAAATGGCGAAGAACTGAAACAAAAAGCTCAAATAAGCCCATATGAGAAAGTAAAGTCCATGCCCATAGAAAGGAATGCCTAAATATGAAGACCTCATGTCAAACGACATTGTTCAACAACTGTTGGATAAGAATAAGCTAGATTTGTGGAAAAGGAAAAGAGAATTCCAATGCTAAACAAGATTATCAAGACTAAGTACCTAAAGAAGACCATGACTGGGATGATGATGATGAGTTAGAGATTTCTCGAGTGAGAGAGGTGGAAACTGAAACTGCAGCTAATTACTCAGCATCAAAATCTTTACCAAAAAAGGTTTTACCTACCAATTATTAAGCTTCTTTTGACTGACTCCTCTAATTTCTGAGTTTTGTGTTCTAAATGCCAGGTTTACATTATCTTTTGGTTTATAGAATATGCTTAATGAGTACTCTATTATCTGTGCTATATTCTAGTATAGGATATGATTATTAATTTGATATTATTTATTTTTAAATGGTTGATGCCTAGATTAGTTTTCATTAGTTTAACAACTTTGGGATCTTTCAGTAAGCATTGTCATCGTTGTGGAATTTTCAAATGTCAGCTGATTCAATAACCAAAGACGATATAACACAATAGTAAAAGTAGATTCGGTAGTAATGGCAATTTTGCGGGAGAAGGCAAACCTCCGCAGGTGTCAGATCCCTTCCTGATGAACATGGCATGGAATCTGAAATATAAAAATAAAGAAGTAAAGATGACCGTTTGTGACACAAACATAAAGAAAATCATCTCAAATAGAACTCTCATCATGTGTCTGTCAGCTTTAGGTTGTTTACATGCTTAAGCTTCGCATTTGTCAAGTGATTAATAAAATGGAATAAAAATATAGCACAAAAATTTGCAGGCATATGCTGATAGTTTGATACTAAATTTATCAGACTCCATATGCATTGAGAATATCTCTCAGAATTCAGTCGATCACGAAATCTACAACATCAAGTCTTTATCTAAACCCCTGCGTTCGTGAAACTATAGCAGAAAGACTAAAGAAAATCTTGCTATTACTAAAGTCATCATGTCCAACTGTAGATGCCAAAGACATGAGACCTCAAAAAGGTCGAAAGACCTTTAGCCTTATCTAAGTAACATAAGCAATGATATATAGAATATCGTGAAGCAACAAAAGGGTGGCCCAATTTATGACTCTCTGACTCCAATGTTCACACCCTTGCCTGAAAATCCTTAATAATCTTACAATAACATTCCAATCTGGAATAGGGTGCCTGTTGGAAATAATGCAAAGAAAGTATTTTACCATTTGTGAAAATGTCCCACATTGATAGAAATTAAATGTGTGGTTTTCAAGGGAAGTATTTAAAGTAAAGGGGATTGTCCCACATGGGAAGAAAATGAACTCTTCCTTTTGTTTAAATATAGGGAAGGAATGTTTATACTTTGAAGTGCTTCCCCTAGTGGTTTGGGCTAGAAAGGGAATCCCCACACGCGCGCCGCCGCCGTCCGTCCGCCCGGTTCGTGTTCGTGGAACGTGCGCGGTGTGGTGGGGCCTCTTTTTTGGGCCATGTCGTAACTGACGGTCCAGTTATTATGAGACCGTTAAGTTACGTAGCCCATTCCGTAACGGTCGCATTAATTCCGTTCCTTGATTTTCGCTTCCGTTTTAATTCCCAAATCAATTCTGATTTTCAGTTTAATTGGCAGTTAATTGCATGATTAATTCTGATTGGCAGTTACAAGTGTTTAATTGGCCAATTTAATTCTAATTTCGGTTACAAACCTTGCTTGCTTTATAATCAGTTTTGGGGAATCAGTTTTAAAAAACACCAAAAAATTCCAACTCTCTTCTCCTATTCTTCTGAGCATATTATGAGTTCCTAGTTCGTTTTATTTGAGTGCACGTTAAAACGAATTGCTGTGTAAAATCTTGGGGGGCAACGCCTATTACGATTGCACATAGTCGGGGCGAATTTTGCTTCTAAGACAGTGTTTACATAACACGTCACAGCTTTATATACATCAAATATTCGGCCCACATTTCATTTACATTTTCGGATTTTACAGTACTCTTTCCTACAATTTAGAAGCAAAATTTTCCTACTGTGAAATCTGATTATGGATTCATCTCTCATCAAGACTCTTCCTGATCTCTCCAAATTGGAACCTCTCGATGGTACCAATTACAAACGTTGGTCTCAAAAATTACTGATTTTTTTTGAGCAGTTGGAGGTTGATTACGTCCTTCTTCAAGACTGTCCTCAACAATCCGATGCTGCTACTGCCACACCAAATGTTGATGAACGGATCGCTAAGTATGAGAAGCACAACAAGTTCGTTAGAGGTCACCTTCTCAGTCATATGGGTAACTCTCTTTTTGATCTTTTCATCAATAACAAATCTGCTAAATCTGTTTGGGAGACGTTGGAAAAGAAATATGGTACAGATGATGCTGGCAAAAAGAAGTATGCTACGGGAAAGTGGCTACAGTTCAAGATCGTTGATGACAAGCCAATCATGGATCAAGTCCATGAGTACGAGAATCTGGTTGCTGACATTCTGGCAGAAGGTATGAAGATGTGTGAGGTGCTGCAAGCAAATGTTCTGATCGAGAAGCTTCCTGATTCATGGTCCAATTACCGCAATCATCTCAAGCACAAGAAGAAAGATATGTCCCTTGAAGAACTGGTCAGCCACATGAAGATCGAAGAAGCCAACCGATTGAAGGATAAGGACTCTTCTCCTTATGAACTTTCTGTTAAAGCTGACATTGTGGAATCTTCTTTCCCAAAATCTGACAAGTTTAATAAACAAAACAAGAATTCTGGAAACTTCAAGAAGAAGAATCAGAATTCAAAACAACTTGGTGTTCAAAGCAAGAAAGGTGGAGACTTCAAGAAAAATGGGAAGTCAGAGAAAGGATCTGGTGGTTGTTATGTTTGTGGTAAGTCAGGCCATAAGGCTTGGCAATGCTACAACCGCAAGGATGTTGCAGGCAATGGCCAGAAACCGGATCAAACCAAGCATCAAGCTCATGTTGCAGAAGATACTAATGAAATTATTGCTGCTGTAATTTCTGAAATTAATTTAGTTGATAATAAAACTGAATGGATTATTGATACAGGTGCAACTAAGCACTTCTGTTCAGATAAGGAACTGTTTGCAGAATTCAAAGAAGTTACGGGAGGTGAACAGGTCTTTATGGGAAATTCAAGCAGTTCTGAGGTGCTTGGCAAAGGGAAAATTCTCCTAAAGCTGAATTCTGGAAAATCTTTATCTTTGCAAAATGTACTGTATGTCCCTTCTCTTCGCAGGAACTTAATTTTTGGTGCTCTCCTAAACAAAGCTGGTGTGAAACTTGTTTTTGAGGGTGACAAACTTGTTTTATCTCGTAATGGAGAATTTATGGGAAAGGGATATTTGTCTGGTGGTTTGTTTATTTTAGAGACTGTATCTGTTATTGATGTTATGAATAAGACTACTTCTTCTGCTTACTTGCTTGAGTCTGTTGATCTTTGGCATGGTAGATTAGGACATGTTAATTATGGCTCTTTAAAACGTTAGCAAACAATGTCTCTAATTCCTAATCTGAATAGCAATGGTCATAATAAGTGTGAAATTTGTGTTGAAGCTAAGCATTCTAGAACTCACTTTAGACCAGTTACTTCTAGACAAACTGAATTGCTTGAATTAATTCACTCAGACTTAGCTGTTTTTAAGAATACCGAAAGCAGAGGCGGCAAACGGTATTATATCACCTTTGTAGATGACCATTCTAGATATACCAAAGTGTACCTTTTAAGGACCAAAGATGAGGTAGAACAAAAGTTTTTAATTTATAATGCAGAAGTTGAAAATCAATTAGACCGTAAGATTAAAAGGTTTAGGTCTGATAGAGGTGGTGAGTATGGTACAACCTTTTTAAATGAACTTTGTGAGCAAAATGGAATTATTCATGAATTGAGTGCTCCCTATACTCCTCAACAAAACGGCATTGCTGAAAGGAAAAATAGAACCCTTAAGGAAATGATGAATGCAATGTTGATTAGTTCTGGCTTACCTGATAACATGTGGGGGGAGGCCGTACTTTCTGCTAATTATGTGTTGAACAAAGTACCCCATAAGAAGTTAGACAAAACCCCTTATGAATTGTGGAAAGGTCATGGACCCAACCTAAAATACTTGAAAGTGTGGGGGTGTTTAGCTAAAGTTGGTTTACCTTCCTTTAAACGGGAAAACATTGGTCCAAAAACTTTTGATGCAGTGTTTGTTGGTTATGCTGAAAATAGTGCAGCTTATAGGTTCATGTGTTTGAGTGATAGGTCAATGTGTGAATCTAGAGATGCTGAATTTTTTGAGCATATTTTCCCTTTAAAGAATAATGTTGTTTCACATAACAATTCCCGTGATGCTTCACATGATGTTTCTACTTTTGTTCCCTCTTCTTCTTCTATACCTTCATCTTCTCCTATTGTTCAAACTGATGTTGTAGAACCTAGGAAAAGTAAAAGGCGTCGAACTGAAACTAGCTATGGTCCTGATTTTTTTACTGTGTTTTTGTCTGAACTCAATAATGTGGATGAAATAGATGAGTTAGTTGTATTTCTTCACTTGTTTGATGATGAGCCTAAAACTTTTGATGAGGCCATGAGTTCAATTGATGCTAGTTTTTGGAAAGAGGCGGTTAATAGTGAAATAGAGTCCATTATGTCTAATCATACATGGGAATTAGTTGAATTACCTTAAGGTAGTAAAGCCATTGGTTGTAAATGGGTTTTTAAAAGGAAAAGAAAAACTGATGGTGCGGTTGACAGGTACAAAGCAAGACTTGTAATTAAAGGTTTCACACAAAAATTTGGTGTTGATTTCTTTTATACTTACTCACCAGTAACTAAGATCGCCACTATTCGTGCTTTACTTGCTTTAGCTCCAAGTTATAAGTTAATTGTGCATCAAATGGATGTAAAAACTGCTTTCTTGAATGGCGACTTAGAAGAAGAAATTTATATGGTTCAACCTCCTGGTTTTGTAGTTCCAGGACAGGAACATAAAGTTTGTAAGTTAAAGAAGTCTTTATATGGTTTGAAACAAGCTCCAAAACAATGGTACGAAAAGTTTCATAAAACTATTTTAAGTTTTGGATTTATTGTGAACCGTGCTGATGCTTGTGTGTACTCAAAAATGTTTGGTTCTGATTGTGTTATTGTCTGCTTATATGTAGATGATATGTTGATTTTTGGTACACATATTGATGCTATTAATGAAACCAAAAGGTTTCTATCCTCTCAATTTGAAATGAAAGACATGGGTGAAACTGATGTGATCTTGGGTGTTAAAGTCACCAAAACTAGTAATGGTTTCTCTTTGTCTCAATCTCACTATGTGGAAAAAGTGTTAAAGAAATTTAACAGTTTTGATGTTGTGCCTGTTAAAACTTCTTATGATGCTAGCATACACTTGAAAAAGAATAAAGGCAATAGTGTGTCTCAATCTGAATATGCTAAAATAATTGGGAGTTTGATGTTTCTCATAAATTACACTCGGCCTGGCATAGCCTATGCAGTTAGTAGACTTAGTCGGTATACCCATAACCCCGGTAGAGACCATTGGAATGCTCTTAGGAGGTTATTAAAGTACCTTAGGGGCACGATGGATTGGGGTTTGCATTATGTTGGATTTCCTGCTGTTTTAGAAGGTTATTGTGATGCAAACTGGGTATCTAATAATGATGAGATAAGTTCCACTAGTGGATATGTTTTTACTTTATGTGGAGCAGCTATCTCTTGGAAGTCTTCTAAACAGACTTGTATTGCCCGGTCAACTATGGAGTCCGAATTTATTGCATTGGACTTGGCCGGGCAAGAGGCGGAGTGGTTGAGAAATTTATTGGCCGATATTCCATTGTGGGGGCGTCCTGCTCCACCTGTATCTCTACATTGTGATTCTCAAGCTGCTATTTGTGTTGCTAAAAACAGCGCTTATAATGGAAAAAAGAGACATATTCATGTGAGGCATGAATCTGTGAGAACACTAATAGAGAGTGGTGTAATTACTATGGAATTTATGAGATCTGAGAGGAATATAGCAGATCCTTTAACCAAGGGACTAAATAGAAGATTAGTCCTTGATACGTCGAGGGGAATGGGGCTTAAACCTGTTAGTTGAGGAATTCATGGTGGACACCCGACCTTGTTCACACAAGGTTTCTTGTGGTCTAACGAAGCCATGGAAAGACTCATTTGTGTACACTTCCCATTTCTATGACTTGTACATTTTATGTGAGGTTAAGATTCTTAGCTTTTAATGAAGTTCATATCCCAGGGTCTGGGTGGTCCTAATGAGACGGACTTGATGAATTCACCGCATGTATATTGAGAGGTTGAGGAACAACTCTTAATGGTTTCATATCCCAGGATATGAGTGGTCTATGTGATAGACTTGATGAAATCACCTACTTGAGTGTGAAGGTTTGGCCACCTTCTATGGAAAACTTGGGCAAGTTTTTCTAGAGCACTCATGAGCATCCCAAGTATAATGGCCGTTGTTGCTTGGCTATCGCGGAACTCATAATAATCTAAGGTATGGTATGTGTTATTGGGTTTTATTTCTTGATTGGGATAGTTCCATATTTGTTCACTTTCTCAATAAAGAAATTGCCTAATCATCACTATGTGTTGGTTCAATCGAAAGACACCTACATTTAAGTATCAAACCTTCATAAAAAGTGCTCAGAATTCTTTTTCTTCTTTTCTTTTAAATAAAATGGGTCTTTGCATTTGTGGGGGATTATTGGAAATAATGCAAAGAAAGTATTTTACCATTTGTGAAAATGTCCCACATTGATAGAAATTAAATGTATGGTTTTCAAGGGAAGTATTTAAAGTAAAGGGGATTGTCCCACATGGGAAGAAAATGAACTCTTCCTTTTGTTTAAATATAGGGAAGGAATGTTTATACTTTGAAGTGCTTCCCCTAGTGGTTTGGGCTAGAAAGGGAATCCCCACACGCGCGCCGCCGCTGTCCGTCCGGCCGGTTCGTGTTCGTGGCACGTGGCACGTGGCACGTGGCACGTGCGCGGTGTGGTGGGGCCTCCTTTTTGGGCCATGTCGTAACTGACGGTCCCGTTATTATGAGACCGTTAAGTTACGTAGCCCATTCCGTAACGGTCGCATTAATTTCGTTCCTTGATTTTCGCTTCCGTTTTAATTCCCAAATCAATTCTGATTTTCAGTTTAATTGGCAGTTAATTGCATGATCAATTCTGATTGGCAGTTACAAGTGTTTAATTGGCCAATTTAATTCTAATTTCGGTTACAAACCTTGCTTGCTTTATAATCAGTTTTGGGGAATCAGTTTTAAAAAACACCAAAATATTCCAACTCTCTTCTCCTATTCTTCTGAGCATATTATGAGTTCCTAGTTCGTTTTATTCGAGTGCACGTTAAAACGAATTGCTGTGTAAAATCTTGGGGGGCAACGCCTATTACGATTGCACCATAGTCGGGCGAATTTTGCTTCTAAGACAGTGTTTACATAACACGTCACAGCTTTATATACATCAAATATTCGGCCCACATTTCATTTACATTTTCGGATTTTACAGTACTCTTTCCTACAGTGCCAATGATGACACAGCATGTATCTGGAGATCCAATTCAGTAAAGAATCGGCATACATTATGCCCTTTTTCGATAATCATGATAATTTGTGAAAAATGTAGCTTCAGCCTGAGTTAGGCACCAGTGTCCAACACAGACATAGTGTATTAGAGGTCCAACTCCGCCAATTTCCTCATACTTAAATAGTTCTGCATGTCTAAGATAACACCACACCTTACCATGTCTGATAAGTGATAATCCTAGCCAGCTGACAAAATGTTTCTTCAATTTAGACAAGAGCACCAACGTCTAATACAAGGATCTAACCTCTGCCATTCTCCATAAATTTTACCTATATTCATGATGCTCATACACATGTCCTGATTACCCGACTAACTTAGCTACCAAGGCACAAGAGCACAACATAGGCATGTTTCTAGGAAAATAACACTGGCAATGTTCTCAAATTTGGTAACTTCAACACTTTGAGCAGTCATATCCATACCACCCATAATCATGTTCTAATACCCTGACTGTTAGTCAAATAAAGCAAAACTTCGATTCGACATGTTCTCACTTGACATCATAAAATTTGCCAAGCAAACATCTTTTTGAACATAAGAGTAACTTATTTAACCAGCTAAAAACAGATCCAACTACAAAACTATCACCCTTTAGAAGCACTACTAGAAGCCAGTTTCTGTATACAATATAAACTCGATTCTCCCAAAAAAGATCGATACTTTGATCAAACATATCCCTTCAAAAAGAAATAAACAAACTCACAGGGAAAAACTACCCATCAAAATGATCAGATTAAGCTGAATAAAGGTACACAATCACACTGAATCATTCCCTTCTCCACTAAAATTCAAGAAATTGACAAAACTACCCATCACAACAGTAAACAAGACAGATAGAAAGATCTAAGAAACTTCTGTATTGAGCAACAAGAAATCAGATAGCATGTTCATATAGCTAGTATGGAGCTGCTATATA
Source organism: Spinacia oleracea (assembly GCF_020520425.1). Lineage (NCBI taxonomy): Eukaryota > Viridiplantae > Streptophyta > Magnoliopsida > Caryophyllales > Amaranthaceae > Spinacia > Spinacia oleracea. Next base: position 84,740,350 of record NC_079488.1, on the reverse strand, counting down.
AAGATAAGTGAACAGACCAAAAACGAAACAGACTATAGAAGTCAATCAAACAGAAAACAAGCTATTACTATGAGCAATTTCTATGCGCAACTAAAACTCTTTATAGTAGTTGATTTCAGACTTATCTCTCACTCATGGTCAGAGTTCGAATGAGCTTTTATCAGGAGAGCAAGTCGGAGTCGCTGCTGTCTTGGATTGGCATTTAACATTGTGTTTTCTTTACGAGTTACGGAAGGAGCATCATAAATTAACTGACAGAAGCAATAGTTTGTTAACAACCCAGACCTAACACCAAACTCGTGTTTCAACTAATATCAACATAATACCTTATTATGATAATACTAAATCTATTGTGATAATACTAAATCAGAATACTGAAAAGTTAGATAGAATACGTACGTTGTTGTATGCTAATATCAACATAATACCTTATTATGATAATACTAAATCAGAATACTGAAAAGTTAGATAGAATACGTACTGTAGTATGCTAAAACTTCAAAGTAAATGTACCCCTGCAGCTTTTGTCAAATTAAGATCCAGCTCCTCACTGCAAGAAATGGAAACTAATATCAATGCCTATCACTGTTATTATTAAACAAAGGGGGAAGGAAGATGGCCGAGACAAAAACCAACTCGACATTTAAACTGTCCCAGGTATCAATAAACATTTTACAGTTCTTTGAAGAATCTCCAAGATCATCCTCCAGTAAGGAGCGGCATATAAAACAGTAATTCTCCAAACCAGTCAAGATATCAGGTAAATCAAATTAGTGTTTAGTTTAGTTACTGTGAACTGGGGTTTCCCTATTAGGTTTGAGTAACTTTTCTTTGCATGTTGAATCTGTGATTTTTACTGGTTTTGATGATAATGTGGTGTTATGGGGATCCTCACTGTGTGTGAATGTATTGTTAGAATATGCATGTTCAAAATAGTGGTAAGCGTAGGCGTGACAACAACCAAAGAGAAGCAGATGCAAGTCTGTACAAGAAGCAGAAGCAAGCTGAAGCAGTACTCTATGTGAAGAAGAAAGAGTCTAAGGGAATTGTGGCCCTTGCTCATGCACAAGGATATCACCTTAGTACCCTTCTTAAGGGCCTAAACTATGCTGCATTAATGGACTACATGATGATTAACTCTGGAATGTCCCAAGAAATGGGGAGGGTTAATGCTCAAGCTGTACAAGGTTTGCAGCCAAAGATAAGTATTTGGTCATCAGCGTCTGCAAGTGGGGCCAACTTGGAAGGCGGAAGTGGGTCTGGTGGTTCCATGAAAACTATTGCAGTGGTCTATAGCATGCTGCCCCCACTTGTGAAGACAGTCTGTTCTACCCTTCTGAAGGTCCTTGATCGAAACTATGCTGTACTAAGGGACTACATGATGAACAATTCTGGAATGTTCCAAAATGCTCAAGCTGAGACAGGAGCAAAGCTAAGGCAAGGACAAATAGCACAAAATGCAGCAACAATTGATGCAGAAACCAAGATCATAGCCACACAAAGGGATGGAGAAGGCAAAAAGGAAGAGGTCAAAATAAGGAGTGAGGTTAAGATATTTGAGAACCAAAAGGAGGTTGATGTTGCAAAAGCAAGTGCTGAATTGTCTGCTCAAAAGGCCGGGTGGTCCAGAGCGGCTCAACTGGTAGAGGTTGAGGCTAAGCAGGCTGTTTCCATTCGAGAGGCCAAGCTTCAGGTCGAGGTGGAGAAGAAGAATGCACTTATAACTTAGGGCTGACCTCCTTAGTAAAGCCACTGTTGAATATGACATCAAGGTAACTAATCTCTAAAGTTTTTGCTAATTCAGTTGGTTTTGTATGATTGAACCTTAGTTCAACTTGATTCACTGTCAGATTATATGTTATTAACAATGTAAATTGTTCAAATTGGTATCCTTAAACTGATCTTGTTTATCAAGTTGATGTTTATGCTAAAGCTTTTTTGTAGTTATAAACTTATAATAAGTATTGATCTTGCTGTATCTCAAAGATGCTCACCATTATTTATCAATTGTTTCGAAATGCAGTATAGGTAGGTCATAGAATCCTTCTTAGGAAGGTCGAAAGCTACCATTCCTTGTAACCATTCAGTTCCCTTCTTCAAATTATTATGTTCTTGGTTCTGTTGTTTGGCCTTGTTATTTGGGTGTTGCTGCTGTGTTTATTGTATCTACAGGTGAGAGGAAAGCTAGGGCTTTACAGTAATACAACTCCTACTTCCTCTCAAGTACTTCTAAGAACAATTCTCTACCTAATTATAAGTTTCAAGTAGGACAAAACAAACAATGAACCGAATCAAATAACAAATTTCCAATAAAAAACCTAAAACGGAGTTTATGGTATACATACCTCTAGTATCAAAGAGCAGATGCAACACACGAACTGATGCACGAACCTACAAACAACGCTAAAGACTCGCAGGAAACCTTTGAACCGGTGTAGCAATGCACGAACCGATGCATGAACCTACGAACAACGCTAAAGAATCAAAGGAAACCTTGAACTGGTGTGGTCGGCGAAACCTGATAATGTTGATAAATTACGGTCAAAATATAAGGACAACAACATTATCAGGAATTTAAAATCTAAAAAATATAGTAGATGAAGTTATCAACTTAAACAGAAAACACTATAAACATATCAATTCATGACCATGAATGCGCTCCATGAAAATGAACAAATGTAGGGAAGAAATGTGCTAAGCGCAGGTCAAAGAAGGGAGTTTTTTCTACATGGAAAGTTCAACATAACTGTAGCTAACCAAATATTATCTGCAATCTACTCCGCGATAATGCGATCAAGCAATTGAATTTACGAAAGTCGTTATTGTGGGGCGACAAAAATACCAGAGGAGAGAGAAAGGAGATAGTGGTGAACGTTGAGGGACAGGAGAAGAAGTGAACTGATCAGAAGTGAACTGATCAGGACTGATCAGGACTGTTCAGAACTGATCTGATCAGGACTGAGCTGATCAGGATTGAGCTGAGCAGGACTGATCTGGACTGATCTGAGCAGGACTGATCTGAGCAGGACTGATCAGAGCAGGACTGAGCTGATCAGGACTGACCTGGTATCCTTTTAACTTAAACTCAGGTGCCGTCTTTCTTGTTTGCTGCAATAAATTGGCCCTAGGACTCTTTGATTACTTCCAAGCATGTCTACTAACTTATTACTCCGTAATAAGTTAGTAGACATGCTTGGTTAATTTAAACTAACAGATCACATGTGCCACGACCACGAGATCACTTGTGCCACAATATTCGTGTTTTAATGTTCTTATCTACTTATCACCTGTAGCAACTGAAATGCAACAAACCAAATAAGGTTGAAAAACAATCAAAATCAGCTCTCTGATTAGCAAGCTTGTAGCACCACCGTTGTGAATATGACCTTGTACTTTTCTACGGGATAATTAAGGGGCAAGCAAGAAAATATAATTTGTGATTTCTTATCTGTGATTCTACTCATCAGGTAAATGTAAGAACAGTCTGTTCCTGGTCAGCTACTCTGATTTTGAATTTCTAATCACTAAGAAAATTACAAACTAAGCTCACTGAATTCTTTTCTTTAAATCAAACCAAACTAAGAACAATAACACCACATAACAGCAGCCACTGGATCAAATAGAGCGGGAAAGCAAACAAGATAGTCATTATAGTAAAAAAGTTCACTTAGTGCATGAGCAAAGTAGAATCACCACTGCTAAGCAAGTGCAAGCATAATCGCATGGCATAGCAACTAAGAAGTGAAATATAACAGAATAGTACCCCCATCCTGTTTAAATTAAGATATAAATGTAACCAGAAAACTGCAAAATCAAGACATAGAACTATCGAAAAAATAGACTCGATTTAAGAACATGAGACTGCACACTCATAGGGTGTTGGCTAAAGGGCGTACCGATCTAATTACAGTCATCTATCCAAAGACATTTCAATTCCTTATTTCTGTGTGAAAGAACAATTTGTAAGTGTAACCTTGCTGACAGACAATATACCATATAAATGCTCAGGAAAAACAAAAATTACTCGAGTTTGATCGAGGAACCTAACAGAAAGCAGAACCTGCCAGGAAAGGCGCTAGAGAAAACAAAGCAGAAGAGCTAAAACTAAACCAAAGCACTTGAAATCTTTAGTATACACCCTGATCAATAGTCAAACAACAAAACAACCAAGCAAAAGTAGATGACATGCGAAGAACAACTCTTCATAGTTCAGCATATTCCCATCCTAGTCATGGCAGAAACATTAAAGTGTTCCTCACTCCACCAACTCATTTCGTATCCAAAGGTATTATTATCTGCCAATTTTAATGTTATTCAATAATTAAGGCAAGCTTATAATAGACAAGACGGCAGAGTAGCCCTAGCACGTGAATAAATTGGCAAAAGATGTGATAGGGACTCTAATGGAAACTGGATTCAGATGTTCTAAAAGGTAAATTTCTAATAGCAGAAACGGATTAGGTAAATTACTAATAGCAGAAATGGATAGGGTGGAACCAAATAAACAACTGGAAGTAAGAACCAACCCCCTTCTTAGAGAAGAACAATGATTTGACTTAAGTAATGAGGCATTCACATAAGGACACAAAAGGCCAATTGAAACTATTATATCAGAAAATTAGAAATTAAAGCAACATAAAAACAACAGATCTGTTGTAATATGAGAATAGCAACATCAAGGAAGGAGACGTTCGCCAGTTGCTCGAACAAACGTGCCAACAACGGACTATCGGTCTCAGAAAGTACAAAGGTAATCAAGAGAAATGCAACATAAAAATCCAAATTGTTTTGAAAAGAACTGATAATACCTGGAGTAGCAACAGGGAAGGAGATGTTCGTCAGTTGCTCCAACTACCGTCCCAAGAATAGACTATCGGCAACCGAAACTACAAAAAGAGATAACAAATAAGCAGTATACCATTTTTTCCAGTAGCAAAATAGAGAAACTAAGAAGACGCTCTCCTTCCCAAAACTGTACAGCCGACCAGATTTCAGAAGCCTCTGCTCATGGTAAGAAAACAAGGGTAGTATAACAGCTTTATCTCACAAAAACCGAAGCTATAAAAAGGACATCACTCCCTCACTAACATTCTATGCTGTAAACACAAACAACCTAACCACCAAAAACAAAATGCAACAAAAAAACTACAGTCAACCTAAGTCAACAAAGGCAAAAACAACATAAAACACGCAGAACAACGTACTAGCAGCTGATTAGGCAGAATAGAACCAAACATAAAATCAGATCAAAGAAACAGAAGATAAGAAGATCAATATACAGAGCAACAAGCATTAGCAAATCAACATCACCAGCATAAAAGGCATCAAACAACCCAGCAGTTTCAACAAATTAACAAAAAAAATTAGATGCTCTCCTTCCAAAACTGTACAGCCGGCCAGATCGATTTGCCGGCCACCACTGAATGTTATGAATGACCACGGCATCATAATAAGTGAAGGGGGAAACACACTCAATCTCCGGCCGAAGTACTCAAATTGATGAAGTCATTTTATGGCTTAAAGAAAGCACCAAGGCAATGGTTTACTAAATTGTCCTATCTGCATTAAATATTTTTGGATTTGAACAATCGAAGACTAGTTATTCATTTTTTGTAAGAAACAAAGATGGAAAGCTTGTAGCTGTTCTAATGCTAAATATCTTCTCTCAGCTCAGCTTTATATGAAAGACACGAGAGACCTTAGCTACTTTCTCGGAATTGAAGTGGTCAAATGGGTAGGTCAAATCAAGGCATTTTTCTGTCTCATAAAAACACACACATGTTGTATGCTAGCAACTGCTGCAATCCCCACTACATAAAAGCTACTGCAAGTACTAACATGTTTTCTATGCATATGCAGCCAATGCAGTGTATACAAGCAATACATCCTCTAATCTAGCTCCCTATGATAACCATGTATGAAACACTAGGGCCATAACTCGGTCTCTGTTTTTTACTGTCAAAATTTCAAGCAAAACATAAATGCATAATTCATATGATCAACCAACAATTCAACTTAAGGGAAATTCCCAAATTCCAACTTTACTACTCTCAGCTCAGTTATTTATATCAGAACATCAAGATAGAACAAAACTACCCTCAGCTCAATAATTCCAAAAGCATACAACACTTTGATACAATTTTGTAACTAAGAGAAGAATATATAACAACACAACAATATTAATCTTAGTGAGAAAAATAATGTAGGTTTTTAATTTTAAAGGACTTGCCTCTTAGGCTCTCAGCAAGACAGCAACAACTAGAAACTTGGGAACTTGACCAAGATCACTAGAATAAGACCCATAAATCAAACTCACCAACAAGAACAAAAACACAGTGATATCCAAACTCATCAAAAAATCCAACCCAATCTCATATGTTGGATTAAATATCCTTTCCAAGATATTCGCGAAAATTAGCAAAACATCAAGAACAATTGCTTTCATAATTTTAAACCTCAAATATCTATTGAAATTAGGGTTCCTCACAATAACAAAATAAAGGGAGAACCATTGATCTTATTCTTAAAACGAGACCAAAAAATTATAATAAGACATGTTTATTATATGAGATGGAATCAAAAGTAACCTCCCACCCCAGGATTAACTTAAATCATTCTGCAATCAAGAAAAAACTTAAAATTTACTATGCAAAGCCTCCTTTTCCTGGGAGTTGAAAGCTCACGCAAAGGACAAGCAATGGGGAAATATAAACTTCATCTAATCATGGAGCTAGTATAATTTAGACAATCAAGAACCTCTCAAATTAACAACAAATCATACAATTTCTGCAACAGAAGTTATAAAAAAACTAACCTAGAAGATCGAGTTACTGGAGCGAATTTGTCCGATGCACCAAGGAAGCAACAAATAAAAAATCAGAGGATGCTCTCCAAAAAAAACAGTGGAAGCAGCAAAATAACTTGAATTTGTTGGGCGAATTGTGAATTCAATTGGGATTCTCCATGAATACATAGAATGAGGAGTGAGATGAAAGTGGGTTGAACTGAGAGAATTGAGAGATTTGATTGTGTTAACGTACAGGTTGAAGACGAAATCCAAGGAATTCGTTAATGGTGTTGAAGGTGAGGAGGAGTGAAGACAGATTCATCGGGAAATCTGATGAGGGAGGTTAGGTTTTGAGGTAGGTCGGTGAGGAGGTTGAGGGAAACGTGGGAGATGAGTGAGGGTAAAGCGCGATTCAATGAAAATTTTAGGAGAATTAGGCGGGATTTTTTTAGCCTGAATGTGTAATTGGTTTTGTGGGATTACAAACACGTGGTTCCACGTGTTTTTTTTGTGCTAATAACGACGCTTTAAAATGTCGAAATATATTTCGACTATTTAAAGCGTCGCAATTTGCAAATTAATACGCGCGCCACCAAAACTCCTGCGACCCTTTGTCACACCGTCACAATTATTCCGTCTAAATATGTACCCTTTTTTTGTAGTGTATATTGTAAATGTATTGTTTTGCAGGTTATAGAAAGTGACTAGTATGGCCCAAATAGGATAGTAAATATGGTCTATGTACCATTAATTTGAATGTAAAATTGGTCTAATGCACCAAAGTTTTTATTTTAAATATGGTATGGGTACCATCAAATAGTTGTAATTAGTTTTAACTATAGCATATCCTATTTGAAGAAAATGGCGCCTCCCATGGTGAAATTCAAGACGGAGTTTCCAATCCATTTTCAAAGACGGAGTTTGAAGTTGAAGCTTCAAGATGAAGTCGGGCCATACTAGATCACGTTTAAATCTTATGCATGCTTTAAGTTATTTATTGCTTTAAATATGTCTTAATTATGCATGAGATTATGGCTTGATTATGTTGCATGATTAAGGATTTTAGTTCACTTAAAATCTAACCAACATAGTAAGAGCCTTAAGTTCCAAACTTTAAAAATTGAGTTAAAAGGTGCCATGCCAAAATAACACTTACTTGGATAACCTTTACATCAATCTAAGTAATAGTTTTCCGCCATAGCGAGGTGTTACTTGTTGATCCTAAAGGGGTAAGGTACACAAATAATTGTGAGTACATGTTAGTTTTGGTGAAACTCAACGATATAAGTAAGAAGTCCTTTTATGTCGTGGAAAATGAGATAGGTTTACCTAATAAGTTCTTAGACGTACCTATCGACCAAGAGTAGTTTCTAGACTATTAGCAAAGGATTTGCTTACCTAAAATATTTTAAAATTGAGTCTAAATACATAATGTGCTTAATTCTTCAATGATTTAAGGATCTTGGATTCGTTTTATTCACACCTGTCGGAACACAAAACTCGAATAAAATGCTTAATAAATATTGAAGTATGCATGAATGCTAGAATTTAAGTTTATTAAGAGAAACTGTGAATGGTTATTTATTTGTTTATTCTTTTAAATTGCAGTTTTAATTATGGCAAACTACAATTCATTCAACATCCGATCAATTCTCGAAAAGGAGAAATTGAGTGGGAAAAACTTCCTTGACTGGCAAAGGAACTTGCAAATAGTTCTTATGCATGAAGAAAAGGAGTATGTCCTGGAAGAGGCGATGCCCGAAGCCGCGGGCGAAGAGGTCACTCAGGCAGCCCTCAATCGTTGGATTGATGCCAACAAGGATGTGAAATGTCTAATGCTTGCAACCATGAGTGCATATTTACAGAAAACGTTCATCAATTTAGATGCTTTCACAATCATCAGTGAGTTAAAGAACATGTTCCAAGATCTGGCTCGAGTCGAAAGATTCGAGACTCATAGGCAAATTCTTGACATCAAGCTCAAGAAGGGCGAGCCCGTAAGTCCACATGTTCTCAAGATGATTGGATTAATTGATAATATGAGTCGGCTGGATCAACAGTTCTCTCAAGAAATGGCCGTAGACACCATCCTCCATTCTCTTCATAGCGGATATAATCAGTTCAAGCTGAACTACAGCATGAATAGTCTGGACAAAACGCTCACTGAGCTTCATGGTATGCTGAAGACCGCTGAAAAGACGCTCAAAAGTGATAAGCAAGATGTGCTTATGGTGCGTGGGGGCAAGTTCAAAAAATCTAGTAAGAAGAGGAATGCTAAGAGAGGTGGCAAGAAAGCCAGCCAAACTAATCAAACTGGCGGCACCAAGTCTTAAAAAAAGAAGGTGAGCCAACCCACTTCTGAATCTGAATGCTTCTACTGTAAAAAGAAGGGGAATTCGAAGAGAGATTGTTTGAAGCTTAAGGAAGATCAGAAGAACGGAACGGTCGTTCCATCTTCAGGTATTTTCGTTATAGACTGTATACTTGCGAATTCAACTTCTTGGTATTAGATACAGGTTGTGGCTCACACTTATGTTCCAATTCACAGGGACTAAGAAGAAGTAGAAGGTTAAGCAAGGGTGAAGTCAACCTACGAGTGGGAAATGGAGCAAGGATTGCTGCATTAGCTGTAGGGACTTATTATTTGTCGCTGCCCTCTGTAGGGGTGAAAGTTCGGTTTTCGGTTTGGATTAAGGCCCAAACCGAATCCAAACCGAACTAATTCGGTTTTCATTTTTTGAAACCGAATCCAAACCAAATAAACTTTTAATCCAAACCAAACCAAACCGGATTTTTTATTTTCAGTCTAATCTAAACCATAAAACCGAATGTTCATGGGCCTTTCATTTTGGCATGTTTTTGGGCCTATATTATACCTGCTTTAGCCAATTTTCGGGTCCTTATTATACTTTTTAGCCAAGTTCGGTTTATTCGGTTTTAGTTTGGTTTATTCGGTTTCAGACTTTTGAGTCCAATCCAAGCCATAAAACCAAATTTTTTTAAGATCTCAGTCCAAACCGAACCGAATATGAAAAATAACCGAACCGAATTTCTTATTCGGTTTGGTATGGTTTGGTTTTCTGTTTTTTTCTACCGAACTTTCCCCCCTAGCCCTCTGGGCTAGTTTTGGAACTGGAAGAGTGTTTCCATGTTCCAAGTTTTACTAAAAACATCATTTCCGTTTCTTGCTTAGATGCTAAGGGATTTAGCTTTTAATAAAAGACAATAGTTGCTCGTTTTATTTTAAAGAGATGTTTTATGGATCTTCTAGATTAGTCAATGGACTTTATTTGCTAGATCACGACAAACAAGTTTATAACATAAATACCAAAAAGGCCAAAAAGAATTATTCATATCTCACCTATCTGTGGCATTGTCGATTAGGCCATATTAACATGAAGCGCATAGAAAGACTTCAAAAGGAAGGAATTCTAGAACCATTTGACTTAGAGGATTATGGTAAATTTGAATAATGCTTACTTGGAAAAATGACAAAGCAACCTTTCTCTAAAGTTGGGGAAAGGGCAACTGACCTATTGGGTTTAATCCATACAGATGTATGTGGACCAATGAGTTCAAATGCTAGAGGTGGTTTCAGCTACTTTATCACTTTCACTGATGACTTCAGTAGATATGGTTATGTCTACCTAATGAAGCATAAGTCTGAATCCTTTGACAAATTCAAGGAATTTCAGAGTGAAGTAGAAAATCAATTAGGCAAGAAGATTAAAGCACTGTGGTCTGATAGAGGCGGTGAATATCTTAGTTATGAATTTGATGACCATCTGAAAGAATGTGGAATCTTGTCAGAATTGACTCCTCCCGGAACACCTCAATGGAACAGTGTGTCAGAATGGAGGAACAGGACCTTGTTAAACATGGTTCGATCAATGATGGGTCAGGCCGAACTTCCAATAGAATTTTTGGGACATGCACTAAACACAGCTGCACTCACACTAAATAGAGCCTCTCCTAAAGCTGTCGAAAAGACTCCATATGAGTTATGATTTGGAAAGCCTCCAAATGTGTCTTTTCTTAAGATTTGGGGTTGTGAAGTATACGTCAAACGATTAATTTCTGACAAACTTCAACCGAAAACTTGTCTCTCATTAACTTCTGGAGTTGGTTCCAACCAAATCTCGACACATTCTTTCGTTCCTTATTAACTTTCCACCATAATCCTGCTTGGCCCGTTAAATAAAACACAGCAAAGTCAACTCTCCACTTCTCCGGGAAATGCAGGGTTTCAAACAACTGATCAATGCGACTTATCCAATCTTCGAACTCAACTGGATCAGGCTTGCCATTGTAGGATGGTGGGTTGAGCAATGAAAATTTCTTGAACATCGTTGCGCTCTTGTTCCCACTTAAATCTTTCTTTTTCCGAGAATCATGGACTAATTCGGCCAACATTGCACTCACGTTTTCCGACCGTTCCATTCTCCCCTCATGGCCATCAACATGGACATACTTCTCGTGGATAACATTGTTATCATCATGAACATGGTGCTCATTGTGAGCTTCGTTGGTGACATCATTGATAGCATCGATAGTCGACATTCTGCATAACATATCTTATCAGATTGAAGCAAAATAATAATATAAAATAAGCCCTTTTATCCCGTTCCTACACTTACACTCATATTCATTTTAACTTAGCATGATTTTAGAAGATTCCTTTTTAACGTATTCCTTTAAACTCTTTGCTTAAAGCCTAACGAATTATATTTCGTGCGAAACCCATAAGGTCTAGCACTTATGGTCCAGAACCTTTTCTCTTGATAACAAACTGTAATGTCCCAACCTCTAATTCACATAATTAGGCAACGGAATTAACCTAATTCAGTCGGGACATTACCTGCCGTAACTCCCTCTTGGGAATTACAAGGCAACCATCAATCATAAGCTATTAAACTCCAAAATTAATATAATAATCCTTTATATTTCCAAAATTAAAGTACATAACTTACTACAAGTCTTTAATTAAACTATTAAAATATTAAGCATAAACTAGGTGAATAATATTAAAGTGAAATTCCTTGCCACTGCTCGTTTCCATCGTTCCCCGCAACACCTAAAACAAAAAACAAAAACGGTGAGCCGAAGACTCAGTAACGAACTATTCTAGCAACGTAAATTCATTTCAATTCATTTTATTTAATAATACAGGGAGAATAGAATAATGTAAAACATTTTATAAAGCCATTTATTTAATTCATTCATAACTTTTTGGTGCACATGCTAGCCGTGGCAAGTGTGACATGGTGGAACGTCTTCCACGATGGACCACTGTCCATAAAACATGGGGCCTTGGCCCGAAAACATGAGATCCTTGGCTCAATGTGCGGATGCCCCATGGGTACATGCATGACCGAGAATCGTAACCTGTGAACATATACTGCCAAACAGACTAGGTCTTTCACTTTCATTTATCATGTTTCGTAATTTTACATTTTAGCCATTTTACTTCAGTTGAAGTAACATAATTCCTTTAGATCATGTGATCAAAATAAAACATCATTCAGATCCTAGGATCAATAAAATATCATTTCTTTCATGGCATCACATAAACATCATTTCTTTCATGGTTTCTCATAAGCATCATTTTATAAGAAATTCAATCAAATCATATTATAGGAAATAATTCAATCAAATCATATTTAATTTCCCGCAATTCATAAAACATGTCAAAATATTTAGTTCATAAATTCAATCATAACGTCACAATTTCATAATCACATTTACAAGGGAACTGCGGATACTAGCAATAGCCGTTACCTAAACTCCGCGATTTGCTAGGGATTTTCCTTGGTTCGTTCGTCTTGAGCTTCGAGTCCAATTTCTTTCAAAATAATAAATAATTGAATTAGTACTAAATCTATAAATAATTTAAAATAAATATTTTATAAATCATAAATTTTATAAGTAATGGATTTATAAATAACGAATTTTAATAAAATATAATTTCGAAATTTAACGAAAATATTATTAATCAAATTTTCAATCGAAATATATATATATTTCAGAAATCGTTTTTCATGAAAATATTATTAAAATTCCGTTTTTGCTAATTCGGGCTAGTAATTTATTTCAGTAAAATCGATAATTAGATATAATTTCCTTTTTGAAAATAATAAACAATTTCATTAGTAATTAGCTAATTTATCACCATTTATTAAAGCATGCAAATTAATAATTAGGAAAATCTGAAAATATAATTCAGTTTTAACTTACCAAAGGCCCAAATTAAATTGGCCCAAACTTAACTTGGGTTTGAGGAGAATTAAAAACCAAAGTTTAAAAATCTAAATTTCTGGTTTTGGTTTCTGGGAAAAGGGCACGAGCAGGGAAAGGGGAGAGGAGACAGACGAGGAGGGGGAAAGAGGAGGGAGGAAGGGAGGAAGGGAGGCTGGCTGGGGTGACTCGACGCCGGAGGGGCGACGGTGATGGCGGTGGTTTTGTGGCGGCATAACAGCGAGGGAGAGAGAAAATGGGGCATGAAGTGGGCGAAAACAGGGGAATTTGGTGGGAGTTTTCGATCGGTTTTGGGGAGGAGGAAGGGTGGTTCGCCGAAAATAGGGAGGCGGAGGTTGATTGGCAAGGTGGTGATGACAATTGGGAGTGGTGGTGCGTGGTGTTGGTGGTGCAGCGAGGCGAGGAAAGGGAGAGAGGCAGGGGGTGCGTGGAAGGGGAAAACAGGGGAAGTGCAGTGCAATGGTGGTGCGGGGTGGCGGGCGGTGGTTGTGGCTGGTCAAGGTGGCGATAGGCAGCAGGTAGAGATGGTGGTAGACGGTGGTTGCAGTGGTCGTTGGTGGTGGTGGTGGTTCGAACAAAGGAGGAACAAGGGAATGATTTTCAGTTTTGGTTGGTTGATTTTGGTTGGAAAGAAAAAGAAAATGGCAATTGTGTCTGATTATAAAATCAAGAAGAGCGAGGAAGAAGTTTCAGCCCTTGGGGATCAAGCAAATGAACCAAGACTGAATTGGGAAGAAAAGGAGAAGGAAGGAAAATGCTCCTTCTTGTTTTGTACGTGGGAAGCAAAGGAAGAGAAGCAAAATGGAATTTTTCTATTTCAAGGGCAATTTCGTAATCTCACAATATTAGGCAAAAATCAGAAATTGTTGTAATTTTCAAAAATTTCTAAAAATAGAAAAGCTTAAATAAAAATTTCTTTGTGAAATTATCGTTAACGAAAAATAAATAAATTTTCGTTTCTAAATTTATCGTTTAAAGTAAATCGTAAAAACGTTTAACATGAAGAAATTCGATTATTCGTAATTATTTAAAAGGAAATCAAGCTAATAAATATTTTTAATTTTAATAAATCAAGTTAAAAATTTCGGGGCATTACAATTAAAAAAATAGAATCTGTTCAATTCGTCGTAGGTAATCACTGGCTGTTTGCTTTGGTGAATGATGATTAATTTTGTGTCCTCGATTTTCAGGGTGTTGTTGATACCACCTTCATTTGGTAAAGCTGGTTTGTGTACTCGGCAAAGCTGGTGGTGGTATTCTTGCTACTGTTGTTATCAGAACATCATGAGTATGAAGTCTTCAGCTTTTGTTGGAACTTCAGCAGCAAAATATAGTCCACCAGTCACACTCCATTTACACACTCCAATGGACCTTTTTGAGGACGAAGATGGTGAATGAATCTAGTTAAGGGTCAATATCCAACTCTATTTTTCTAAGCATCCATGCATGTTGCTATATGTACAAAATTAGTTTGACACTAGGAATATTATGTACTATATGTAAGGCTTGGAAGCTTTTGAATATATCTAGCACTCTTAGTTATTTTGTGTACAATCTTAGCACTATTATCTGCAAACACCAGATGATGTGGCATAATCAATTCACCCTAGGTTCAGTGTAGTATGTGATTAGGGCTTTTGTAGGGCAATGCTTCATGTTCTTAGTAAATACACTTTGCCACTGCTCCTTTATATTTAGTAATTTTGGTTGCCAAGTGCATCTAATATATTGCGTTTATATAGCGTCTACTTGTTTCTCTATTTATGTTACGTTTTCCCAAATATTTATTATACGAGTTATACAAATTTGCTTTCATAGTTTCACCAGTCGATATTACATCCTTGTACTGGCCAAATTTTATCCATTATCTCTAGGTATTGTGGTAGCATTTTTCCAATATAGTATAACTCTAGGTGTTGCGGTTGGGTATTTATGGTTTTGTATTGTCTATTATATACAAATTTTGAACTTTAACATAGATTTTTTTAGCGTTTACCATATTTCTTGCGTTTACTTAAATTTGTAGATGTTTGTTGTTTATGAAAAAAATACAAAATATATTTGTATAACTTGGGGGATTGTGCGCGCTAGCACACAGTCCAACAACTAGTGTACATAACCATTGCAAATGACAATGTCCATAAAATTAATATTACAACTCGAAAAAAAAAAAAAAACTCCGTAATTAAAATTGTCTTTATTTTTTATGCTCTATAAATAAACACCAATATTGATACACTTTAGATTACAAAAAAATCTCAATTTTCCTCTCTTGTTTTTTGTTGTTGTTGTCATTATAAAAATTAATTAGTAAACAATTAATACGTCATTAACTTAATTAATAACGATTAATTATGTCACTAATAATTTGATTATATACTTGTCCATAATAATATCATGAGATATGAATGTAGGTGGGGTATAGATTATGTAGGAGAGACATGATATTTTTGGTGTTTGATAAATGTTGTTGGTATTGAGTTTGGTGTTGGAGAGAGAGAAAAGGTAAAATATTATTCTCTCTGTCCCATATTATAGTCTCGTTTGACAAAAAATATGGATTTTATGAAAAATTGAATATAGTACATGAAAAAGTGAAATAAAGTATAACTGATGATTGAGTTGCATGAAAAAGTGAAATAAAGTACACGAGAAGATAATAATATAGTACATAGGAAAGTGAAATATAATACATGGGCGATGTTTTAAATGCATTTTTAATAAATATAGTACATGAGAAAATGAGGACCTTAATAGTCAAAATTGAAAACAAAACTATAATTTTGAAAAATCAAATTTAAAAAACATAACTACTCCGTATAATTTTAGGATGGAGTGAGTATATTTTATTAGGTTGAATACCAAAATTAAAATGTTTGATAAAGAGCGATTTCCTTCAATATTGTTTAAAGAACGTCAAATTCCCAAAATGCGCCACTTTTTAACTTAATTCCCACCATACCGTCCACGTCAGCATTAAAACCGGTCTTTTTTTTTTTAACTAAGGGACACTAAACCGCTATCTCAGGTAGCGGTTGACTTAAGTAAACCGCTATCTGAGATAGCGGTTTATAATCACGTACTATTTATAAATGGTAAAAAAAAAAAAAAAAACCGCATTAGCTAGGGGTCGAACCCACACCCTTCTTCTTAGGAAACCGAAAAGAAAATAAAAACAAATTACAGTGTATTCCGTACGTCAAAGGAAACCGAACTCGAAAAGAAAATCCAAGTTATTTCTGTCCTATAAATATCCTTAGGTCTCCTTCACAATTCTCTCATCTCAATGAATCAGACCAAAACAGTTATAATCACATTCACCATCACACGCCATATAGATCCCCAATTTTCTCTCTCCTCTTCCAAAAATGGCAACAACGGCAATTCTCCGATCTCATGCTCTCATTCAAGATCAATTCCCCCCTCGCTGTTTACGTAACGCGAATCCTAACCCTAGAATCAACCAATCTCCTCGTTGTCGTCGTAGGAAAAGAAGCCCCTCCGACGGAAGTCGCCGATCAGACCGTGCATCACCGCCATCAAAGGCGCCTGTGATGGGGCATGTGAAGATCCTGAAGAGAGGCGAAGAATTAAAGGCCAGAATGTTGTTCGGCGGAAAAAAACTCGATTTAGGGTTACAATTGTGTTCGACGAATCGATTAGGTCCAGATCCGGCTGTTGTTCAGAAACAAATCAGGGTTCCAGATCTATATGCTGGGCCAACATCGATGGTTTCGTCGCCTCATCCTAGTTCGCTTCCGTTTCCGTCGACTTTAGTCCGGAGAAGCTTGGCGGAGAGTGATTTGAGAAAGTTGCTCAGGATGTAGAAAATTGACTGATTGAAATCGGTTTCAGAATGACAGATAGTTTCGGTAGAGAGCGATATGAGGAAGTTGCTGTTGGATTTGATGCCGACAAATAAAGACGAGTCGGAAAGAATTTGGTTTGAGAAAGTTTCCGATCTGATCGCCAATTTTAGTTGATTGTCATCGGCTTATCGCTATGCTTTCCTTGATATTTTTTACCAGAAGGAAAGTGTATATTAGGTACTTTGGTGTTTTAGTAGCAGTAGTATGATACAGTCTGTTGTAATATACAAGTAGTGTTCCGTGGTGGTAAGAGTAATGGAGTAATATTAGGTGATTCCTTGGTAGAAGAAGTTGGTGATTAGTAGTTACTGGATAGGATTTGATGATTAACAGCTTAATTGTACTAGTTTAGAAGAAAATTCCGTAGTGTTTCTGTATTTCGGTTACGAAAAAGAAATAAAAGTTGTATGGGTTGTTGTTAGATGAGATCTTTAATGTTTTTCATCGTGGATAATGCGTGCGTCTTTTTTGGTTGCTGAGCAAACAGATGCATAATGTAAAAGCATAATCATCTGTTGTAATCAACGAGGAATGGAGTTTGTACCACCAGCTTGTGGATTGTTCAACATTCATTGTTGCGTACGTTGGATGATGCATCTTTTTTGGCTTCTGAGCATGAGCAGGTCTTGCATTGCAGCATGATTTATGTCAATGTTGTTGATTTACTGAATATGTATCTGTTAATCACTAAGAGCTTGTGTGATTTGTGATGGGTAGATCATATATTGGCTTATGGATTGGGTGTGGATGTGCTTTTACAGTTTAACCCTCCCTCCTTGAACTGATTGTTGAAAGATCAATTGAAGGAAAAACATAAGGTTCCTTGTTGATTTTTCATAGCGTAGACCCTCCCTATTCCTTAATCATGTTAACTAGTTTGAACACGACCTCTATTACAGAGAGGGAGTTCAATGAATTAAGCAAGCATGAATTCTAATTTAAGGTTCATTGTTTTATGGCACTTGACCTCTTTTGTTTCTTTAGTCCTTGTAGAGTTGTAGCTGCCATTGCCAACGCTTAATTTTTAGGTTTTATTCTACTTTCTGTCCTAGTTTGAATTGGCCACTTGGTTGTTGATTAATTATTATTTTATTAACCTTTTATTCTTGTGATATCTTTGAGCTGAGTTTACATCTGAATTTCTTGCTGATATTCACCTGAGTAACTTCTGTTGTATTAAACCTCATTAGTTTATGACGCGTTCTAGTTTCGTTAACAAAATCATGACGCGTTCTAGTTTCGTTGTCTGATTTTGGAATAAGTCATGTTAGTCCATGTCATCTTCCCTCGTTTTGATTCAGTTCCTGTCGAATTTAGGTAGGAACTGTGCCTCAGTGTTGAAACAGTCCATTCTGATTATTGATGAAACAATGACAACCACACTACATGTCATGTGATTTTGTTGCTTTATTTCCTTAGGGATTAAGGGAATTTATGCTGAAGATGTTATATTTATGTCAGATTGATGATAACATTTATCATACCAATTATAAAAAAAATGTTGGATTTTCCTATCCTTTGGCATTGGAGTGATGATATAAGAAACAATTGTTTCTTTGAACACACTCAAAATTCTCTTATGATGCTCTGACGAACTTCTCTCCAGGAAAAGAGAGGTTGTTGAGCCAACGGTTGTACTCCTTAATCTCTGTATCTCAATTCTCAAATATTGTGTCATGGTTTTTGGCTTCTCTTGGTTGCTTTTTGCAGTATCCAACTGTGATTTTCTCTGCTTGGCCTTGTAGCAGAGGAAATATGAAGTGATCCTGCTGTATATATATATAGGAGTGGACTGTGATTTTCTCTGCTTGGCCCTGTTCGGTATGATGTTTGCATTTTTCGCACGTTCGGTATTTCGTACTTGTACTCTTCAAATATAAACATTTGCTAATCGACATCTACAGTTATGGAATTAGGCTATTTCGTAGTATCTGTTCTTATTGTTCAGTGCTGAGCTGGTGATTTCAATTTGTTATAACCTCCTGCTTATAGGGAGCATATCTGTCATTGTTTTTCTCAAGTCAGTAGGAAGCTTATTGATATTTGCATGATATGAGCTTGAGTATGCAGAATGATTCGATGAATCTATCTTTTCACAAAAAGTTAGCCCAAAAGATATGATGTTTTAATTGTTGTGTCTCTATGGGTCTCACCTTCTGAACCTTGTCTATAATTGCCTTAGACAAATTAATCAAATCTGTAGGAATCCAACAATATTTTTGACAGCTTGAGGAGTTTTTCATTGTTATGATTGACATAGAGCAATTATATCACACTCCGTTAAGGTTAGTTTCTACAACAGCTGCTTTCGTTCTATTTTTCCTTGGTGCACGCAGATGTGGTTGCCTGTTGAATTTTATTTAATATTTTCAGACACAAGTCCTGATTTTCAGTTCCCACCATTTTCTAGATGAGTTTTGCATTTGGCTAGGGAGCTATTTGAATCAAAAGCACAGAGCAGTCACCAAAGTGTAGGATGTTTAAGACTGAATTATATGAAGTCATGATCCCAGCCATGCTCAATGTGGAATAACAGAGGTATGATTTCCTTTATCCCAGCTTCTACAAAATCAACCTGTCAATAAAGAAGCTTGCTGCCTTGGTTCAATTTTAAAACATTTCAGTCGCTATGTTATTTCTCACTTGGTTGCAATTAACATTTCTTTGTCTGGAATAGTGTCTCTATAGCTAGGAGGTACGACTAACTTTTTATGCACTTAGATCTCCTAGAGTCAAGAGCTTGAGATTGATATACTCATCATATTCAGTCACATTGTAACTTGATGCATTTGTTGGAAGAACAATGGTTGGCAATTCCCAGAGCTAGAAAATAAAATCATATTTGGTAATTTGATTGATATACTCATATTTCATACTTCTATTTGGTAATTTGTACTTTCTGTTTCTTCTATAAGAGTACACACACAATTCCCAGAGCTAGAAAATAAAATGATCCTACAACAGCTACAATCTTTTGGTTTCTTTTGAGGATATCTTATCCTCGTGCTGTGATATTTTTCTTACAAAAATAACGAGAACAACAGCTATGCAATTCTGTAAGGACCATCTGTTCCACTATAGGTAGCGTTAATTTCAGGGTCTTGGGGCATTATATTCTTCCAAAACCAATGCTTCCTCCATAACAGAATCATCTCTTCAATAGGAACACCCTTGGTCTCAGGCAAGAACAAGTATACAAAGATGGTCATGATGGTGACCCAGCCAGCGAAGAACAAGAAAATCCCGAACTTTAGATGGCATAGGAGGGATAGGAATGACTGTGCGATTATGAAAGTAAATAGGAGATTTACTGCCACTGTTATACTCTGTCCTGCTGACCTGGTTTCCAATGGGAATATCTCACTAGGTACAGTCCATCCTAGAGGTCCCCATGACCACCCAAAGGCCAGCACAAAGAGGCATATTACAATCACCACTAGAATGGAATAAACTCTTGATAGTTCCCCTTCTGTTCCCAATTTTATTCCCAAGATTATTGCCACCACTACCTGTTTGATTATGCAAGTTAGTAACCAATTGTTTTAGAATTCAACTAGTATATTATTTTCAGATTCTATATCAGAATAGAGTATGCTTTATACTACTCTATGAAAGATAGAAATAACTCACAACTTTTATCAGTGAATTTATTAGATGTTCATCAAAGACTCTAACCTGACAAATGATCATCTGAATTCCTCCAGTGATGAGCAATGGGCGTCTTCCTAATCGATCAACAGTTGCAATGGAAATCAATGTGGAGAAAGCAAGCACAGCTCCTGTTAGAGCCGAAGAGTAAAGAGAAGCGTTTGCCCCAAACCCCATACTCTGAAATAGTACAGGAGCATAAAACAGAATGGAATTTATTCCTGTAAGGATCTGAAATGTAGGCATGAAAATGGCCATTATCAGTTGCGGCCTGTTCCTGCGCTCTAAGATGTTTCTGAAGGGGTTCTTGATTGATTTAGCAAACTCACTTGCATCAACCATATCCTGGAACTCTGCTGAAACATTCTCTGTCCCTCTGATCCTTTCAAGGACCTTACGCCCTCTCTCAGTCAATCCTCGTTCGATCAAGCTGTTGGGTGTCTCGGGAACGAGTAATCCTCCAATAGTCATTAAGGTTGCTGGAAGTGCCGCTAGGCCAAGTGAGAGCCTCCATCCCCATGGTTCTAGTTTTGATGTTCCAAAGTTAATCATGTTTGCTGTAAAAATCCCAAGGGTGGTTGCTAATTGGAACATCATGTTCACACCCCCTCGTATATGTGTTGGTGCCATTTCAGACAAATATAGAGGAACTGCCTGATTTCCAAATCCAATGCCAAAACCGAGCATGATTCGACCCAAGAGAAGCATGGCAAGGTTGAGTGCAGAAGCATTAAGAGCAGCCCCAATAAGGAAGGAAATGCCACCACAGATAATGGTAATGCGGCGGCCATAGTTGCGTGTTATTGGAGAGGCAACCAGAGAGGCGACCAAACCAGCAAGGTAGAGAGAAGAAGTGAAAGCAGCAAGGCCCTGATCATCGAATTTGCAGTAGTTATTTTCATGGGCAAGCTTCTTCTTGTCGTACACCCTACGGAAGAAATGGTGTAGAAAACCATCCATGGATGTCACCCCACCTGATTATCCATAGATGAACATATGTTAACAAGTTCTGGATGACCCATGGCCATGGAGATTGTCATATGAGTTGATATCTCATAAAGTATTTGGGTTTGTCTGAAATTAGTTGTCATGATGCTGATATAGTTATGTATTGAGGTCATTAGCTTATAGTCACAATGATTCAGGCACATTTAATTCCAAAAGTGGTTTAAGAACTCACTATGAAGATTGATGAATCCCAAATTTGCATTAGAATTGGAGTCTTCTGGTCTCTAGCCTAGGACTCTAGTGCCCCGTTATAATAAATGGCGGGAATGAGAATGAATCTAAGTGTAATTTGATAAGAAAAGCAACAGAAAAATGTCCATGGTAATGCAACTTCAACCCAAGCTTGGTGTTGTTCATGAATTTTTATTCCCACCCAATATCACACCTCAAACGTTAATTTGTGATAATAGTAATTTATGAAGAAACAGAGACAATTACCGTGTGAATGAACATTAAATTTCATTACAAATTCATTCCTGTTAATTACCATGTATGGAGTACCAAACCGGCCGTAGGTGTAACGACTAACATCAACACAATATTTAAGTAAAATAAATATTTTTTGATACCAAAAGATACTTTTAAAAAGAAAGGAGAAAAGAAAAAGGTTAAGACTTAAGAGAGAGTATATGTCTATATTTAGTGGGTATGCTATGCATATATATGACTATATGAGGCGAAGACCCAAATAATAAGGGTGTAATAATAATTAAAGTAAAAATTAAAAAAAAGGGGTGGAGAATGTTAGGGGGGAATTAAGTGGTAATAATAGATCCAAGTAAAAAGATGAAAGATGAAAGATGAATATTGATGAAGGATTGGGAAAAGAAGAGAGACCTGAAATACCAATGTCATAACCAAATAAGGAGCCACCAGTAGCAGCAACAATGCAAGCAATGATGACGTAAGAAGTGACCTTCCCTTGATACTCCTTGGCTCTCTCCTTTGAAACTCCCATTGACCCACCTCCACCTCCACCTCCGGCCATGCCTACTCAGATTGATTTCTGAATAATCAAAATACAATTTACCCAATTACAATTACAATTACAATTACAATTACAATTACAATTATGGAAGGAAAGCAAAGGAAGGAAGGAAGGAGGTTAGTGGTAGGCAAGTGTTGAATGCCGGTTTACTAATTTTATTACAAACTACGGATCAACTAATTTAATAATCACAATTCACAATTCACAATTCACAATTAGTAGGTGACGTCACCCGGGGTTACCTTAACCTTAATTAGCAAGATGGGTTTAGTGGATTGATGGATGTTTTCATAAAATAAAATGGTTTCTTTCATTCACTAACAAACAATCAATCTTATTCTTGGATTGTTTAAATTGTTCATCTTATTGTGCATTTTTCAGCCACGTTGTCAAGCTGGCACCAGCACTTTAATTGGTATGCTGAACCAATAATAGAAATAGAAATAGAAATATACAATGACCAAAAATTAAATACCAAAGTATAAAATACAAATTCAAATATTTGTAGCGTAACATATTAAAATCCATATCTGTCTTTCTTGGTATATTCATATAGGGATAACATTTAATATCAGTTTGACTTACATTAATCCTTAATTGATGCATGTGCAGATGATATACACATCCCAAACACTAGCGTCTAGCGACCACTCAATTCAATTCTTCCAGTTCACCAATTGAATCTAATTCATAATTCCATTTATGAACAACCTGCATACGTATTTCTATTTATTACACTATTCCGTATCATCTATATATCATTCAGCTTTATCACTAACATTGCTAAAATCTCACCTCTTAATATTAGACCTGGCCATCTTGAACCCATCGCGTAAAACAACGGATTTAAGGCAGATTTTGTACGCATTAATTGTTTTGGCGGGTATGGGGGCAACTCAAACACATGAATTTTAGTTATAAAATTGGCGCGGCCCACAAATTGCCCGGAAACCCCATTATGTTTGGCCCAACAGATGGACCGGATTTTTTGACTGGGGCCGAACCCGACCCGCTTTGTTCAAGTCTACCTCTTATGTTAGTTGTTCCAAGTCAATAACTAACTTCAATTACGTTCACATCTTAAAAGTCAATGAAAAATGAATACATCACTGAAATTTGTAGTGCTGTTTAAAAATGAGATTATTTCCCACTATTCACATTACAGTTAATAACAAATCTATAAGAGGCACAACTCATCTGACATTTACCCAAACACTCTGCATAACAAATCATGTACTACCAAGAAAAATGTCCTCAATTCAAGGTCATTTTGTCAAGAAATGAAGGACGCGGAATTTACACAAGAATGCTACACTGAATCCAACCTTCATTGGGCGCGTAATCTGCAGAACCAGAACATTCGATCATATGGCTATGAAGTGAAAGCCTGCTGACTGAAGCAGTTTGTCGCGATAACATAGTGCAACATGCTACATTTTGTTTAATCTTCAACTCAGTATGGCATTCAAGAAACCCCTGTTATTTTGTGCAAACATTAAATAAAGTAAGTATCAACGAGTATGAAAACAACTTTTGTTAGATAGCAGGTTCTTCTCTGATCTTACCATATACCAGATGTATTCTTCATTTCTCTGCAACTCGACAATAAGAATGTAATAAGCAAATGTTGCAAGGATATTGCAAAACTAAACACTTGGTATATATAAAAGTTTGTAAATGTTACGACTTTTTCAGACTTCAGAATTACCTTGGTTTCCCTAAGAATGCATTGTTAATATCATCAGAAGTTGGCTTCTTCTCAAATGTAGACAATATCACATAATTCTCTTTTCTAGGAGCTTCATCAACCCTTTTGTATACTTCATACGGGAAGGGGTACGCCATTCTGTTTAAACAACAGTCATATGATTTTATTTTCATTTTCTGAACAAGTTCATACTTCAAAATCATAAGTTCATAACAAAAATGTAAAGGAAAGCCACCTGAGTGCACCCATAATTGGGTACTGAGTTCCTGCATAGTAGAGAAGCCGAAAGGAATAGCAATTCTCAAATGATGCGGCATACTCCAACCTCTTATCACGACCCATCGTCTTTGTAGAACAGAAGAGTGAAAAGTTAACAACTTGATTAAAAAGAAAGAAAACTACATTTAGGTCTATTCTGAACTTTTCTTACCTGCATAATGCCACTTGAGCCAGGGACGTCCTGAATTAGAAGAAAGAAAGAAAAAAAAGGTAAATGGGAATTATTATAGCAAACTCTTAGAAAGTATTTTCTCAATAACACATAAGATTGCAGGAGTCCATTTAACCTTGAGTTTAGGATTTATGAGAATAACTGGACGGCTCCCAGCAGCATCAGTCATAGCTCTCAGATCCTGCATAGGAGCGTGATCAGACAACTAGAACATAAATTTTTAAAGAGGATAATATGATTGATTTGTATTTTAAAAATCTGGGGAATGAATCTCCTTACATCAATGATGCAATTTCCAAAAGCATTCTGTGGAGCCACTAGAATAAACATGTCATCCTGTTCATCGACCTCTCTGCCACCTGTAGGATATCCTCCTTATCATAATAAACCTTTTTGCACTTATACACACAATGTAACTCTCTCTTTTGGATGGTGCTAATTAATACCTATGGAACCTATGTTGATGAAAGTCCCTTTGGCTTCATAATCACCCCAGTCCATGAACTCTAAAATTTTTCGAGTGCCTGCCAACTGTAGTGGCATTCCTGCCAGTGAACCCTCACCCATAGATCCTTGAACACAAACCTAAATATATATATATGTGAACCAGAAGTGGTTACAAATAACACTTCCAAGATGAACAATGCATCAATATTATGCTATGAGTGAATGAAAATAACAACCTTCACTCGTTTTCCATCATCAGCAAATGAAAGAGCTAATACTCGAACCAGCTCCATCAGAGTCCCGATTCTATAAACATCCTAAAAAACACAGTATGATCAAATTCACAGTTTTCTGAACATGGATCCAACTCTAGTACAAATAAACGTCCTTACCGTAGATGGATCCAACTCTGGAATACTGATCTCCACCTGTAATATTCAAGATAGGAATCAGGAAAAACCATGATTTAACATGTACCATCTCACAATTGAAGGACGAGAAAGGGGGGAAAACGAAGCTAGTTGGTTAGGATTTCAATAATATTTTGGGAGTTGAGGACACTGTTTTCTAAAACTTGTGGTACAATGAAAGGTAATGGATAAAAGGACTTTCCTTGAGCCTCTTTTTCCCATCATTTACAGCTCTCAGTGTAGCTTGCAGCACATCTTCATAGAAATATTCCCTGATTTCCTTAGAATGTGGAATGTTATTCAGCCGTGTAGGAACTCCTCTCCAATTATCCTGTATAAGGATAAAGCTTAGGGATCAAATGAAACATGTTATTCAAACACGGTGAAAATCTATTCCTTGTATTCTTATTACAAAAAAGGTCAGAGATTTCTGAGGATAAAACTTCAAAAGCCAAATACCTGCTTTGGAGGAGAAAGATTAGAACTTCTTCCCTTAGTCACTGCATTGCCTGACATGGGGAAGATTCCAACAGTGTTAGATGTAGGGTGCAAAAATCCTTCAGCTCACAAGATTGATATAATCTTACGATGAAGTTAAACCATTAATAGAGCACGCATAATGAACCTTGGTTTCATAACATTTTGTAACCTCAAGTGTCTTCCTTGAAGCTAAAGTAATTTATCAAGTTCATACCATTAACAAGTGAGAAGTGTTTGCTGGGACAGAGTAATTACTGCTGCAGAATATGAGAATTAAGGTTCTCACCTGTGGTAGCAGCCTTCACTTTCTCATCCTGCACTTGGCTCAACAAAGTTTTTGTTTCTTCAAAAACCTTTTCTTTTGGGCGATTTCCATCAATCTAAATTTCCAAATATTACACAGATAAAACTTCAATAACAAAAGCTCTAAGCTTTGAGAAGAGAACAAAATTGTATGCATCACTATTCACTAATTGAAGTACCTTTTTCACTATATTCACATACGTTGCCAAGACTGCCTCCACATTTCTTTTATATATTTCCAGACGAGATATTACCTGGAAATGGAGTTCATAAGTCTGTTGGGGATATCAAAGAATGTAGGAGAAGATAATGACAACAAAGACAACTTGATGCACGCCAGGTGCTTTCCTCGACAGAAGATATTCCTTCCATATGTGCCAAACAGAGCCATCAAATAAGTCTTTGGGATAAAAAGAGGTTATTTCTTACCAATAATGATTTGCACTTGTCAAAAACTTCATTGTATTATGGAGGTGTTTTAGGCATTATAGACAATCATATCAAATCAGCTTCCCTTAGGATCTACAAATCTTGTGTAACAAATTGCATGGCACCTAGTTTCATCTCAAAGCACTACGCCAAACAAGGGTCCATACTCTACAAACCTTGTGTGAAGTGCTAAGAAATTGGCCAAGTCCAAACTGAGACAAATTACTATTTAGGTTAGAAGGATAAAAAGAAGTCACTTGATTCAAAGTATTTGTTAGTTCTCACTTCTCAGAAAAGATTATGTCAAATTGTAGAAAATAATGTCCTAGAAGACCTAGACTGAAGTATCAGCTTTCTGCAAAAGATACATGTGAGAATTTCACTGCTTGAATCAGGATCGAGATGATTCAAAGTTGGAATTTTCTCTATGAAACAGATAATTAGGTGCAGTATAGTCACAAATCATGGCTCCTTACTTTTATGAACATTCATATGATGACTGGAACTGACAGTGAATTATGCAACTTGAGATGCTTCATAATAAGAAATTTGTAAAGAGATACAATGGGTAAACAGTTGCATACTTTTTCCTCGGTGTCATCAGCACGAGTAACAAGCCTTGCTTTTATTTCCTCAGTCTCAGGAGGAAAATTTCTTACATGGTAAATCTTCCCCGTCATTGGATCAAGCTGTCTTCCAACACATCTGTTGATCAGAATTTCATCAGGAACCTGAGTATCAGGAACCAAATCTATGTAAACTATCACTTTTACCTTGAGTTTAACAGAAGAAGAAAAAATCAATCATTAGCAACATACTGTAGGCTGTAGCTTACTAATCTACAAGAAACAGTACCTTAGTGCTTATTGATGAAAACACATTCAGGGCTCACTCTAACTATATAAAGATTATTTATAGAAATATGGCGCAAAAGTTGTACCTCTAGTACAATATAAACATCTGGTCTGATCCCCAAATCTTCAAGACTCTGAGCTTGAGCTGAAGTTCGTGGATACCCGTCAAGAAGCCAACCTTTCTCCTTTGCATCTTCAAGGGAAAGTCGTGCTCTAACCATCTATCAGAAAATGCAATAATTTATTTTCTCTAAATAACAAGTTATAAATAAGGTAAAAAAATCCATGACATAAAAACTGGAAAAAAGCATATACGTACAGCTGTGACAATTTCATCGGGGACTAGACGGCCTGTGTTCATGTACTCTTTTGCTTTGATCCCGATCTCTGTTCCAGCTGCCACTTCTGCCCTCAGAAGGTCTCCAGTTGATATATGAACCAGTCCAAACTATAAATGAACAGAACCATCAAAAATGTATTATGATGTTAGACCAAATACCACTTGATAGTATACCCCACTTAACCATTAAAAAGTCACTGAAATCGATTTGTATGCCAATCCTATGCAATACCAACTCTAATTAATTAACAAAACTAGATGATCAGAGATAAGATTAACCTTTTGGACAATCATTTCGCATTGGGTTCCTTTCCCAGAAGCAGGTGCCCCCGAAATCATGACCTTAAGCGGGTCATTGATGGCACAAATCACCTGCAGCTTCTATAAAGACATACATAAAGAGTTAAAAAAGATGAGCGAGCAATTAAAAAGCCAGGAAAAGCTGCAAAATCTTACATTTTGGATGCATTTCTTAACAGGAAGTTCGAGTCCGATACGAAGATTTAGAGAGGTTGATAAGGAGGAGATAGAAGAAGCAGAGAAGGAAAGAGAGAGTTGAGAAGGGGAGAAAGAGAGAGAAGTAGAGATGAGGGAACAAGATGGAGTTGGAGAAGTAGTAATTCTTGTAGCCTTGAGATGAGAAACACAGGGTAAAGGATTGAGCAACATAGCTAATAAATCAGCAACTTACAATAGAATTGGCTATGGTGTTGTCCAGGATGTGCAGAAAAAGGTTGAGGAGAAGAATATAAATCAAATAAAAATGAAGGTGGGGACAGCAGGAGGATAGGAGATTAAGAGTGGCTAAAATTAACTGAAAACGACCAACAGAAAATTAACTGTTTATGCAACATGATATCCTACCTGTCAATTAGTATTTACTATTATCAAGCCTAAATAACAAAAAGTTAACCCCCATAACCAAGAGGAGATTGCCTCTGTCCCAATCCGACTTCATTCTTAACTGGCAATGTGGATCTGAATCAAGGCCTTAACGCATGAAAGCACAAACCCCAACCGCGTTGCGCTGATTCCGATGAAGGTTTATGTTAGGGACAATCTGGTTATTTCACAAGCTTTTGGCCCAGAAACGGGTTTTCTTTTGTTGGATGCCTGAGGGGACAATAGGTTTCTGAATTTTATGTATACTTGTCTCCAATTTGTTATATTGCACAAGTTGAATATGATTCTCGCAAACTAAAGAATACTCTTAACGAATTAAAGGATGAACAAGGTCCATACTCTGTGAGTGCTAGCTTCACTTTTGCACAACTGAAATGATGAAAATTTGTTTCCTCTACAAGAGATTTAAATTTTCCAATTTCACGCAGTAATTAGCAAATGTTAAACCAGATTCACTTTTATCTTTTGCAAACAAACATTCATGTCCAGTATCAGGAGTCCAAGAGGATCTTCTGTAGTACTCTACAATACAGCACGTACACTCACCGGAGCTTTAGGAGTCGGGTAATGAAAGAGATTTTTGTCTTAGTTATTGCTTCTCTTCTCATATATGATAGAGCGGGCCAAATGAAAGAGATACTATAAACTAAAAGCAAAAACAAACTCAACTTCCATTTCCATATCTAGTTAATCTCAAGTACACAGAAGTTTCTCATGTTACACTAGATAAAGCAAAATATGCCCTACATATGCAAGCAAACTATGTAAAATTCATCCATGTTGTAATCAAAAAAAAAAATCATGCATAAGGTTATTATTACACATCTTTCATCAAATTTCCTAGAAAACCTGAAACGGGTGGGTAATATGACTAATCTCTATTAAAGAAGAAGGTTGAACATCCATCTTTGATCTTTCACCAGGAAAGATACCCCTACAAAATCTGGCAAGAAACCTTGTAATTGCATGATAAGTTGCTTCAATCCAGCTTCACTGAGGAGAAAAGGTAGTGAACGAACCAGAAAGAGGAGAGGAATCCAACGGTACCCGTAACTAACATGATGGCTAAAACCATGAAAAGCGAATATCCCAAGTATAGGGTAGCAGAAACAGGCCCGCTCAAGCTCTTGAGGTCGAATATGAGGTAGTTGATGGAGTAGAGGAAAATGTATATGGCCACAGAACCAGAAGCAAAGAAAGACTTCCACCACCATTTCCAGTCCTCAACACATAGATGCATATATGTTAGAACAAGTGAGACTTCAGCGCACACAACCACAAGGAGGATCAAAACAATGAAGAGAAACCCGAAAACATAGTAAACTCTTCCCATCCAAAGGCTAGACATGATGAAGAAAAGCTCAATGAAGAGGGTTCCAAATGGGAGGGTCCCAGCACCAAGGACTAACAACCATGACGGGTACTTCTGTGGTGGGATTTCCCGGGGAATTTGGTTGGTTCGCACAGGGTATTCAATGTGAGGGGCCTTTGCACCAAAGTAACCACCAACCAAGGTTAGAGGAACAGATATGCAAAACCATAGCAAGATAAGGATGACATAAAGAGAAAATGGGATAGCTCCTGTGCTGTGACTTCCCCACAACAAGAAGTTTAAGAAGGTCAATATTAAAAATGCAACGCCTGGGAAAAAGCAAGCAGCCTTCCAAGCGACTGAAACCCATCCTGTGTGATCTCCACAACCAATAGTCCTCCACAATCGAACAGCCACATAACCGGCAGCAATACCAAGAATCAAGTATAAGAACACCATACCTGTTAGAAGAGTTCCCCTGGATGCAGGCGACATAAATCCTAAAGCAGCAAACATAATTGTCACAACACCCATCCCAAGAAGTTGAACACCATCTCCAACCATAACACAAAGCAATGATGGATAGCTAGGAGCCCGGAAGACATCACCAACCACAAGCTTCCATCCAGACAGTTCCTCATTCATCTGAGCTTGAGCCTCCTTATCCAATTCCTCATAACGAGTCAGATCTCGGCGAACTGTCCTCAAAAAGATCACAAGAACTATTCCAGCAAGGAAAGTGATCACCATCAAGGAGTTAAGGATAGAGAACCAATGAACCTTGGCACCTTCCATTTTCAAGTAAGCATCCCATCTAGATGGCCACTTAATATCACTTTCCACAAATGATACCTCATAAGTGAAAGCAATAGGTTGACTTTCCTTAATTGCCATTGACACAGTTGCAGGATCACAGTTAATCTTCCCAGGGTATTTATCATATACCTTTGAATTCTTAATCGCATTCATGTCATGCTGAACACTGCAGGGCACAACCTCAAAACCAACAACCATGTAACCAGGTTCCTCAGATCCACCAACACCATTCCCCCCAGGGATCATCTCAACAGCATCGCCAGTTCCCATAACCCTAGCCACATTGGTTTCCTCGTACTTACGAACAAGAACAGTAAGCTTCAAATGGTTGAATACATAATAACCTTCCTGAACCTTAATCCCAACAGGGTAGCCAGTCCACCTCAACAAGAAATTATCTTTCTTGGTGTAGCGAATGGCTGGGAGATTATCGAGGATCAAGTTAACCTGATACATCTCATCAATCCTCTTCTTCAAGAGCTTAAACTCATCAGCTGAAAGAGGGCTGGTTTTACACAAAAAGATCTCAGTCTCATTTGTGTACATCTTAAACCTATAAGGAGAGTTCTCAATCCTATCACCCATAAGAAGCTCACCCAGATTCTCAGCACTATCCTTAACACCCTCCTGGGGTTTACAGAAGGGCAAGCTGTAGTAACTAAATGGCATTTCTGTATCAATTGATGTCAGTGAATTCACCTTCACTGATAAGCTATCCCCAACTGCATACTTGTGAGGGTAACTACCGGGCAGATAAAACCCTTCCCCACATTCAAGTATCAAGCAAATCACAACTACCCAGATCACTGATTTACTTAAACACCCCATATTTTCACCAAATTCAACAATTCTTTCGTCGGATCTGGCAGACCCAGATCACAAAATGCCCTAATTACCCAAATCAAAACCAAATTTAAAAGGGTTTTTCAGCTCTGAGGTTGGAAATTCAAGATCTAATGATGTAACCCCTAGAAACCTTGATCCGATCAACAAGTATAACCAAAGAAAACGACACTTAAAAGATTTGAAATGGACAACAAAGAAATGAAGAAGATAAATACAGATCTAACTGACCTTTGGAGACTGATAGTAATCGACAGCGATGCAACAATGAGCGGATCGGAGGAAAGAAATGGTGCGAATTTGGGGAATTCGCAGAGATGAGAGAGAAAGCGAGGGAGACTGAGTCGGAGCGCAGTTTATATAACGTAGGTTGCACCTTTGATTCGCCACCGACGTGTGTAAGATTCTATGACTTCTTTTGAGGGTCTAATTACTGGTATACCCTCATTTCTAGACTACTGCAAGTTCGTAGATCCAAGGGCTTTTTGGGAAATAAAATATGTTCATTTTATTCATTCACTCGTTGACTCATTCCGTCCTTCGTCTACAACGTGGATTTCATTCAGTACAACGTGGATGCATCTTCAAGTAATTTTGAGTGGTTAACTTGTTAGTGGCTCGGGATGTGTCGAAGTGTTGTATATAATTTGAATTTTTTTTAAGTGGAGCGTTAAAAGTCGTCCCATGTTACTCAAAGTCGCCCCATTCATTGACCCATATACCCTCTTATATTTATCCTCCCTTTTTAACAATTACCATCCTCATCTACCTTTTACTTTCCCACCCCAATCTTGACCACCACCACCGGATATCACCGTCGCCGGAAACCACCGCTGACTGCCACCGCCGGCAACCACCGTCGGCTGCCACCGCCGAAAACCATCGCCGGAAAACTACTCCGGCCACTGCCGCCTGCCAACACCGCCATCATCAATGGCCGATTCATCGCAAGAGGTAAATTTTTTTTTTTTGTTCGGAATTTTTTTTAG
This sequence comes from Spinacia oleracea, assembly GCF_020520425.1. Lineage (NCBI taxonomy): Eukaryota > Viridiplantae > Streptophyta > Magnoliopsida > Caryophyllales > Amaranthaceae > Spinacia > Spinacia oleracea. The sequence goes on along the minus strand of NC_079488.1, from coordinate 84,707,510 downwards.
GAACTTATGAATTTCTAGCTTGCACCATGGTACAGGCTTATGAATTTCTAGCTTGCACCATGGTACAGGCTTATGAATTTCTAGCTTACACCATGGTATAGGCTTATGAATTTTAAGTTTGTACCATGGTGCAAGCTAGAAATCCATAAGCTTGTACCATGGTACAAGCTAGAAATTCATAAGTCTATATTATTTACGTTTTTTATTTATTGTTGCATTTGATTTAATGTTATCGGAAAAAATAAATAGAGACTTATGAATTTTGAGCTCCAACCATGGTATAGGCTTATGAATTTCTAGCTTGCACCATGGTACAAGCTTAAAATTCATAAGCCTATACCATGGTACAAGCTAGAAATTCATAAGCCTGTACCATGGTGCAAGCTAGAAATTCATAAGTTCCTAAAAAAAAATCCGAACAAAAAAAAATTACCTCTTGCGATGAATCGGCCATTGATGATGGCGGTGTTGGCAGGCAGTGGCCGGAGTAGTTTTCCGGCGGTGGCAGTCGGCGGTGGTTGTCGGCGGTGGTTCCCGACGGTGGTTTCCGGCAACGGTGATATCCGGTGGTGGTGGTCAAGATTGGGGTGGGAAAGTAAAAGGTAAATGAGGATGGTAATTGTTGAAAAGGGAGGGTAAATATAGGAGGGTATATGGGTAAATGAATGGGGCGGCTTTGAGTAATATGGGGCGGTAAATAGTAAGCCCCTTCTTTAATCATTTCGAATTCACTTATGAATTTCTTTATATATGCAGTTTGACCACAATATGAATTTCATTATCTATCCAGTTTAAGAAAAAAATTGGTTAACCAACTAGGCAACTACCGATAAACTATTTTTTTGAGTAATTTTGTATTATTTGTGTAATTTTTATTTTTTATACCTACTTACATATGACATGTAAGAAATTTTTTAAGTTACAATTGTATATTGCGTTACAAAGCCGGAATACATTTTGGAGGAAAAAAACACATTTGATTAGTTCAAATAAAGCGCAACATTATTTTTTCCTATTCTTTTCTCTGTTAATTTCATGGTTTTATTTTTTTATCTAAATACATGTATAGAAAAAATAAATGATTCGATTGGTAAAGGAATAAAAATTAAAAAACTTTTTGTTACCATAAATTATTATTCAAATACATAATTTTGGGTATTAAAGGTGTATGCATTCATAAGTATGAATTTTCTCTTTTTTAATTGTTTTAGAGACATAAGCTGTGTCATTGGAGTGATGGTTAAGACTTTGCATTAACATATAAGAGGTCATGAACGATGTGTACGTATGACATAGCATTGTTACGCCATGTCACTTGTCAAGCCATCGTGACACATGAAGAGATGTCATGAAATGCCTTGGAGTTTTAATATATATATATATATATAACTAGCTTTTGACTCGTTTAATGAACGGGCAATTATGTAGTACATACTCCCTTCGTTCCTAAATGTTCTTCATGTTTTCCGATTTGGCCTTCCTATTTGTTCTTCCCTAATCTTTACTATTTTTGGCCATCTTTTTTTACCAAAATGCCCTCATTCTATATTTTAATTTTCTGTCATATCCTACATTTCCTACATTTATTCCATTCACCTATCCAAATATTCACGTTGATTTCCCACCCATCTTATTTAATTCATTCACATCCCCTAAGTCATTCACCCACCTTATTTTATGACTCTTTTAATCAAATATCTTCCTTTCATTTCTTTATTTATTATTTTCTCTCTTTTTCATTATTCCAAAAAGTAGAATCTCTTACACTCAATCATTACTTTTACACCCAATTATACCAAGATTTCATTTTTCTTAATCCACTCCCGGATTTCAACCGGGAAGAACATTAAGGAACGCTGGAAAGGAGGGAGTAATTGTTAAGTGGTCCTTTAAGGTGTTAATTTTATGAGGGTTTGTGATTTCAGTGAGAATATATGATTTATATAGAGGTGAAATCTGAAAGTTGAAAAAATATACAAATTAGATGCATTGGTAAAGAGGGAAATAGAGTGGAAAAGTTTAAATGAATATATGAATTAAATGGTGAATTGATGTTGAATGATGAAGATAAAGTGGAGGAGGTGTTAAAGTTGTAAAATAATTTGTATGACAAACAACAAAAGGAAATTTGAAAATAAAATAAAAATTATGGATGAAAGATGGGGGTGACATACTGACACGTATCATATAATCATCATTGGTTTTCCTAGGTATAGACTAGGTGGAGGCGTGATAAACCGTCGAGAGACAGCAGCTTTTTATGCTCAAACCCGCCCAAAAAAAAAAAAAATTGAAAAAGGATGGGCTATACTTAATTAATGAATGGGTAAAATGTCGTGGACTTGCTATATACGGTCAACGTTAGTATAAGTACTGTCATTGTTGTATAATATTCTCATTGATGTATAAAAATATGTCATAAGTAACCATCCGGAAAACTAAAATGAAATGAAATAGAAAAGTAAGGGAACCACTTAAATGAATTGGTAAAAGTATTGTCATATAGAATGTCATCGTTTGTATAAATATGGTCATTGTCGTACTAAAATACTATCATTATTGCCGATGCTTTAGTACTTTGTTTGACTTTTCAACATATTATGCAAAATTATCATTTTACCCTTGGATATGGACAAAAAATTCGCTGGTGACTAGCGGTGTATCATCCCTCAATTTGGTGACAATTGTAAATTAGGTTTTCACAGTCACACCTTCATATCAGGGTATGTCGTATAATTTAACCTATATATATACACACACAAACACACATCAGTGAACGTAATATAGTACAATACCAAAATGTTACTCCTCCCTCCCTATTTTACTAGGAGTGGCACTTGCCATTTCGGGGCGTATTTTATTAGGAGTCACACTTCCATATTTAATAACTTTTCTACCCCACCTTCTAATTATTTAATACATCTATAATTTCCTTTAGGTACCACCGCTACAATAAACTCCCTCTCTACTTTGATTAAAATATTTTTTCCATCATCTTTTTTCTATTTGTTTATTACTCTCTCCCCACTTGCATTATTATTTTTAGTAGATTAAACTCTCCTTTCTTAATCCACATGTCGGTCAACATGTATCTCCTAATAAAACACGGAGGGAGTACTCTGTAGTAGACTTCATGGTTCTCTTCCCCCATTTTACATATAGTCATTTGTATACTCCGTAAGTTGTATAAACTATGATTTATAAGCAAAATATGGTTTATACACGGGTGCACAATGATCATGTGCACCCTATTTTTAAATAAACATATAATTTAAATACAAAGAACATATCGTTCATACGCAAAGAACATATAGTAAATGAACATATAGTTCAAATCCAAAAAACACATCTTTCAAGTATTTCAACTGTACATATACATTGAAATCATTCATCATATTCATTAGATACTTAATGAATATTTATCAGGGTGCACTATACACCCGGATGTATAATCCAAATTGCGATTTACAAGTACATTTATTATCATTTTTTGATGTTTTCTTAATGTTTACGGAGTATTAAACTAAATGTAGATCTACTACTACAGTACTACTATTACTTTAGTCTATTTGTGAACAGATTACTTATGTATTTACACTAATATAAACCTGGTCCATGCTAAATTAGCGTGGACCAGGGCAACGGAGTAATTTGTATGGGTAACCTATGTAACTGTCACGTGACAGTTATTTTGTAATTTTAAATAGTAACTATATGCGTATTACAGTAACTATGTGTTTTAAAGAGTAACTATGTGTTTTGAAGAGTTTTAATGCGATTTGTGTCTAGCCCACTTTATATACATTTTAAACTTTTTTATTTTTCAAAATTTCAGATCTACAATCTGTTCATTCTCTTTCATTTTCTCTCTCTTCATTTTCTCTCTATGCTTTTCAAAATTTAGCCCGAATTTCTAGGTTTTGTTCGATTTTCTTCGTAATTATCTTATAGTTCTTATGATTGGATCATATCAATGGTGGTGATATTACTATCATATCAATGGTGGTGATAATTACCGAATTTAGTTGCTAAATATAATACGTCTATAATAAAAAAAATAGTACAACCATTGGAGGCTATAAATATCGAATTTAGTTGTTAAAATTTTATAGAGTACTACAGTAACTTTTTTTATACACTCTATACATATTGTATTGATTTTCTAATTTATTTGTATTCTAATATATTATGTAAGTACAAATCGGTAGATTACTGTAAACTTTTTTTTATAAATATCCTACCACGTACTCCATATAATGGACTAATTTTTTATAAAAAGATAAGCACATTGGTTATTGGTTAACAAATATAGAAAATATTTTACAAAATATTCCCCAGGTATAGAATGATATCTTTTTTTAGGAAAATAGAATCAAATACTTTATAAAGTGAAAGTTAACAAAATAAATTTTTTGTTTAATTTTTTTTTATATCTATAAGAGAGGCCAATCAATGAGTGACATTTGTCATCACCACATTGATTTCCTCTCTTTTAGTATAATATATAGATATAGATACAAACTCTACCAAGTGTTTAATTCGAATAGTACAAACTTTGTACCGTACATTGTCATTACCTTATTGCTACACATACTATTCGAACTAAACTCTTTGGTTAATTATGACAATGTACGGTACAAAGTTTATAATAGAGTGGTATTATATTTGCTATAAAAGAGACCATGTATAGTACTGAGCATCACTTTTGGTTATGACAATGCTAGTATTTGTAATCATGAATGTAAAAATTACTATCCCTAAAAGTTGTTTAATACCTTAAAAATAGAGTATAAACACTTGATAGACCATAATCAATAAATAAACTTTGTAGACCATAATCAATAAATACTTTGTATACATAATAATGCACAGCCACTTTCATTAAAGTTATGATGCTTAAGTTAAATTGCCGAATAAGTTAGTTAATCACATTGATTTCCTTTCATTTACTATAGTTTATAGATATCAGATATATATATTGAAGATCCAATAATGTATATATAGAATAAAATATAATGGAAAAGTAGTCATATACTTTGTAAAATGTAAAGAAATCCATGTTATATATAAATAAAATCAATAGTACATTTAGTTAATCGTATATGCATATATAGTTTCCTTGCATTTAGAAAATATAATATTATGTAGTCCATAATAGTTTTTTATTTAGAGATAGTTAGAAAAAAATAATGTTTTTTTTATTTTAAAGAGAGGCGAATCAATGAGTGACATTTGTCATCACCACATTGATTTCCTCTCTTTTAGTATATTATATAGATAGATTAAGTATTCACATGCATAATCCACTCCGTATATATAGATCGTACGAATGTCTAATTTTTTATTTATGACCAGAATTGCAATTAGCTCAAACTTGTTGCAATGTGTTACATTTGTATATATGGATCATAAAAATGTCTAACTTTTGATTTATGACCGGAACATGCAATTAGTTCAAGCTTGTTGCATTGTGTTATATTTATATAATATTAACCTTTTGTTTAATATTGTTGTTTACTAAATAATACTTGAACTATATACAACTACGGAGTACTTTTTTATAGAGGATAATTAATCTTCACCAAAAAAAACAAAAATAGAGGATAATTAATGTTTGCTGAGATTGGTGAATTGTTGTCCTTCAAAAACCCTATTCATAGCAATGAAGAAATATAGATTATCGGATGTGAAGGAAAGCAATTATGAATGAGAATGTATTTTGATTTTATTACATATTTGAACTCTAAAAAAACAATTATATGTACCATACATACAGTACATTCGGACCAATTGAGGTTGGCATGAGTGGTTAAGGGCCTCTTGCTCCTTAACCAAGGTCTCGGGTTCGAGCCTTGGGAATGGAAAAAATCTCAACTGGGAGGGATGCTGCCCATCGAGGTACCCATGCAAACTCCCGCGGGAGATTAGTCCACTCGCCGAGGGCGGTGGGAACTCCTCGTAGTAGAACCAAAAAAAAAAAAAAAAAACATACAGTACATTCGGTCTTCCAAATGAGTAAATGCGTAAATATGATTTCATGAGGAGTGGGGGGACCAAGAACAACGTTGTGACTTGTGAGAATCAAGTCCGTTTGCATTAATTTTTGTAAGCATTGTAATAACTCAATAAGATAGGGTAAAGTAGAGTTGTTACTTACTTACTTGTTACTACATTATATTAATATCGAGATATCAATCCAGACTGTAAATCGTCCGTGTGGGTGTGGCTGTCTTTGTTTGAATGGGATGCTTTGTAGTTTGTACAAGCTAAGTATTCTATTTGTGGGGTCAGTAATTTATTTGGACAATTACTTAACCACATCATTATTTATTAAGAGCATATACAACCTTGACTTGATATGATTGTCAACTACAACTTGATCCTTCTAACGTTCTATAATGTTGATAAGAAACAACAGTCAAGTTGTTACTTGACTTGACTTGGGTCACATATGTGACCCCAAGTCATGCCTTAAGGGTACTGTTGATGCAAGAAGCTTGAAGAATCGTGATCGTAGATCTACATACTTGTTGCAAGTTGCGGTGATGTGTATTTTGTCTTGTTCATGCATTTGTGATTTGTGAGGAAGCTGGACATCTGCAATGCAGCTCGCAAGTCTAATTGAAGATATTTGCTTAATATTTTTAATTAATTTAACGTAATTAATATTAAATTAATATAAATAACTAATAATTACAATATTAGTATTAAAACCAATTAGTATTTTGCATTTTGGCAGATGTTCAGTAGGTGAAAAAATTATTTGTGAGGGTAAAATTTTGGGTAAGGTTGATATAAAATTTACTATAGTAAATAAAAGAGATATTGTTGTAGGTTAAGATTGTGGGAGAAAGTGAGGGGTTTAGGCAAAAGGAATGTCAAGTTAGTGGGAAATAAGGTGGAAGAAGGAGAATATGAGAGAGAAATAGTTTTTCACTTGACCCTTTCAAGGATACACATGGGCCCTGTTTGGCAATTGGCTGTTCGCTGTTGGCTGTCGGCTGTTTTACTTGGCTGGTTTGACTGGCTGTTCAAGTTGGCTGCTTTTGTTGGCTGCTTTTGTTGGCTGTTTGACTATGGATTGGTTACAAATATGTTTGGTAAAATCAGTTGTTGGCTGTTGGCTGTAGCTATGTAAAATGACATTTAAGGACATTTAATGTATTTTATTCATTTTTACTTTGTATTATGTACAGAGTAAAACATAATTACAAATAAATAAAATATAAATTAAAAATAAATTACTTTATGCAATAGTATTAATAAATATTATTTTAATTAATAATTACGGAGTAATAATTAATAACTAATAATTAATAATCAATGATTAATAATTAATAATAATTAAATTAATAATAATAATTAATTATTAATTAATCATTAACAATTAATGATTAATTAATAATTTATTAATTATTCACTTTTAGTTATTAGTCATTAATTAATACTCCGTACTCCGCAATTATTAACTTTTAGTTATTATTTATTAGTTATTATTTATTAGTTATTAGTTATTAATTATTAGTTATTAGTTATTAGTTATTATTTATTACTTATTAGTTATTAGTTATTACTTATTAATTATTAGTTATTAATTATTAATTATTAATTATTAATTATTAATTATTAATTATTAATTATTAATTATTAATTATTAATTATTAATTATTAATTATTAATTATTAATTATTAATTATTAATTATTAATTATTAATTATTAATTTGGGTAAAATTGTGAAGTGTGTAAGATGTAATGATTGAGAATGTTTTTGTTTTGGGAAAGGAAAAAGTAGATAATTATTTATTGATAAAGTACAAATAAAAATGGATGTGGGGATTGAAAAGTGGAAAATTGTAGAATGTGTAAGTAAAAGTAATCATGATTTATAGAAAAGTGGAAAAAATGTATGGAAAAGTGTGAAAAGTGTATGGCAAAGTGGAAAAAAGATATGTTTAAAAATAGAAAAGTGACACTTATAAGGGAACGCCAAAAATGGAAAAGTGACACTTACTTAGAAACAGAGGGAGTAGTAACACTAGCTTTTCATTTTTGGCGGAAAAGCTGACTTTTCAGCCAGCCAACAAGCCAATTACCAAACACATTTTTGGCTATTTGATCACATTAAAAGGCCATAAACCAAAAGCCAATAAAAAAGTCAGTAAAAAACCAGTTACCAAACAGGACATAATTTATGAAGTCGATATTTATACTCATGATCTTAAAGTTTCAACAGATAAGACTTAACCACTGATGTACATCATATTAGCCATATGAATTCCTTTTAAAAGAAAACATAATAATGACAATATACAAAATCCAATGAAAAAACAATTTAATCCTGATCTTCATGCATAAGGTTAGTGCGTAACATATACTACATACTCCGTAATAGTTATCCATGTACTTCCCCCGTTTCGCAAATGATGCATCATTTCTATTTGTATGCATGTCAATACGCTTCTTTGAACATTAATATCTTTAAATGCGTATAAGTAAAAATTATAAAAAGTTTATATTTGGGATCCTTGCATTAATACGAATTTAACAAGATCTCACTTGACTATGTTTTTTCTTACACAACAGTGAAAAAATGATTGTCAAAGTTGATTGATGAATAGTGCGTAAATGAGAAACGATGCATCTATTGTGGAACGGAGGAAGTAACATATCAGGAAATCGCTCGGGTCCAATTAATTACTCCATGCAAGTACATCTATATTTAATTAGGTTTTGGGCTCGGACGATGCCCCGGGTTACTACATTAATAACATTAACAATTAGATTCTTTTAGCAATGATAACATAAAATATGTCATGTCTTAGTGGTAAAAGATTTATTGTTTAAACTCACAGACCTTAATTAACAATTTTTTTTCACATATGTAAAAATTACATGGAGTGAAAGATTTGTAAACAAAACGTCATATGTGACATAGAGTGGTTAATTGATGATATCTAAAAGGAAAATAAGGTACTTGACAAAATATGGAAAAGTCCTAAATTGGACTGAGTTGTACATTATGGAAAGCCCCAATTATGTTGATTACAACCCCTTTTAGAGCTTCCAAATGTTGATTTGACACTATACAATGGATGTTTGTACTCCATACAAGAATTCACCTACCTATCCATGAATAAGGGTTTGTGTGGCTCTAATCCTCCCCTTATAACTTCATGTGTTTGTGATGTGTAGGATTAGAGGGTTCTGCTAACTATAAAGACCAACTTGAACATAACAATTTAGTATCTCAGAGGCTCGGAAGGTCCATAGTGCCAAACTGGTATTCAAAAATATGAAGTTCCGTATTCATCTAACACAAACACACATTATAAACCAATGATGTCTTGGCCTAGTGGTTAAGGACTTAAGACTGAGGTCTCAGGTTCAAATCCCCCCACCACCATTTGTAATTTATATTGCCTTTATGGCTCATTGGAATAAAAAAAAAAAAAAACACACACACATTATAACTCCACAAGTCTCATCTCTTTATTCAATTACTCGTATAATTGTTCGAGTATTTTTGTTGTATTCCTAAATGCTTGATAACCCGTTAATCAAGAGTAATTCCAACAATCGTTTGAACCTTTCATCTAATGTATAAACAAATGAAATAAACACTACTCCCTTCGTCCCGGAATACTTGACCTGTTTTCCTTATCGGGTAGTCCCTTAATACTTGACCTGTTTCTAAAAATGGAAATATTCTAACAATATCATATTATTTCTCACTCCACCCCTATTAACCCACCTACCCCCTACTCCATACAAAAAATAATTAAAAATTCAACCCCTACTCTCCCCCAACCCCATCCATTTACACATTTTTCACTAACTACATTAAAATAATACCCCACTTTCAACTACTACCTATTAAATTAAATAAGTCAATTCAAGTCCCTTAAACTCTGTGCCGGTCAAACTAGGTCGAGTATTCCGGGACGGAGGGAGTACGTCTTTCCAAGGAAAAAGAAAGTCGTGAGTACAAGTTGATTTTGGTTGAACGCAACGCTATAAGAAAATAGTCCTTTTATGTCGTGGTAAATGAGATATGTTTTCCTAATAAGTTTTTAGACATACTTATCAATCAAGAATAGTTTCTAGACTATTAGTCAACAATTTTTGCTTACTTAAAATATTGGTTAAATTGTTTTTTACCACCTAAAAAAATTGACAAATTGTTTTTTACCATCTAAAAATAAAATAAAAATTGTCTTTTACCACCTCTTAACTACAAAATGGATGAAAACGTTATGTGAATTAATGGGAATTAAGGGAAAATTGTAGCTTATATACATGAAAATCGTGGGATAAGATAAGGAAATAAAAAATATAGTCGTTGAAATGGGATCGCATAACGTTTTCGTCCACATTTTCGGTTAAGAGGTGGTAACAAATAATTTTTATTTTATTTTTAGGTGGTAAAAGACAATTTTTATTTTTTTAGGTGGTAAAAAAAATTTATTAATTTTTTAGGTGGTAAAAAATTTACCCTAAAATATTTTAGAATTAAGTCAAAGCAACGTGCTTAGTTCTTTAATGATTTTGAGAATTTTGGATTCGTTTTATTCACATCTGCTAGAACTAAATATTTCGAATAAAATGACAATACTTATTTAAATTGCGTAATTCCTTTAATTTTTAAGTTATTACCCGTGATAAATGTTTAGACTTTAACTGCTTCAATGTATCGAACATTTTTTTTTTTGGGTGTTAGCACCCGGTTCATCCTTAAGGCTAATCCGGATTCGGGGCGAGTTCTGGGTGGATAGGTTCCAGTCCCCTCCCAATTGTTGTTGAGGGGGATCGAACACGAATTCTTCCTACCAAGTTCAGCCCCAATCACCACTAAACCAACAGACAATTGGTATGTATCGAACATTTTCAATGTATTGAATTTTACCTCTTCCAATCAAGTAGAAGGAGGGGCACAATATACGGAGTACTATATAGCACAAGACCTTATCCTCAAAATGACAAAAAAGGAAAATATTTAATTAAAATTGTCTCACTTGTCTGAAAAACTGATATGAAAAGCACAAAAGAAAAAAAGAAAAGAAAAAGGGTCCGGCTTTTCCTAGACTAGTTGTTGGACCGCACGCTAACGCGCGCGGTCCCCCAAAATATCGGAATTAGTTCGTTGAATTAATTAGCGTATAAGCAAAATTTGTACGGGAAAAAATCGAGGGAATTAGGTAGTCCGAAAACAACTACAAGGAATAGCATTCCGTATTCCAATATCGGGTGCTTGATCTGTTCAAATAGCAGGTTAATGCAAGCTAGATAGTACATTATAGGAGTTCATGCTAGAAAAACAACATTACATATTCCTGAAATCAGCATTGCAAAGCAGAACATAAAGAACTCGGCATAGTGCCCGAGTCATAATATGTACAAGAGTAGTTATGTTCAAGTTACAAAATATTTAAGGGGTATTTGTTGAGAACACCGCACTACGAGCTTGTTCCCTTCAAAAACCTTTAGGTAATGAGCCTACATTCCCACCTTCTATACTATTGCAACAGAAACTAATTCTGTTGGCAAGAAGTGTAGGAGCCATAAACATATTACGTGCAAATACTAAAGGGTTTGATTCTAGGCTAAGAAGTGTAGGAGCCATAACCATTTAACCTTTTAAAATGTTTATCCACAATTTTTTTCATAATAAAAAATTAATCAAAAAATGTTAAATTGTTATTTCATACAAAAACAATGAGTAAAAATGATCTCGGTATACAATAACTTTATTGTACATCTTATGCGTGTAAGACTTTTTGTATGCCAATACTAATGTAACATTAATTAGTGAGTACCACAACCATGCATAAGTAATGTTTTATTTATTTTTTTATTTATTTTATTTTTTATTTAACATGGGATAAGAAGCAGGAAAAATAAAAAGCACTAAATAACAAAAACTAAAAAATCTGAAAACAAATAAACGAGCGACGCCGCACAAAAGCAAAAACGGAGTAAGGGCAAGACGAATAAACGAGCGGAGAAGCAGAGGCAAAAGGAAAGGAAAACCAGAGGAGAGAGGAATGGAATAAATTAGGAGAAAGAAACAAATTTCTTAGGAATCAGAAAACAGAAAAGAGAGAAAGTAAAAAAAAAAGTGGAAATATGTAAGCAACAAGCTTTGAACCTTGGTTGATTAAACAAGTATTATGGAGCTTGCAAAGGGAAGGAATGCAAAAAATTATGGAGCTTGCAAAGGGAAGGAATGCAAAAAATTTCCTTAGGAATAGTGGATTTCATGTATTTGTGACTCAAAACACTATTACTAAGCATAGTGTTCAAAATGTGAGTATTTTAAAGGTTAGAGATTATGCTCAACCCATTTTCGATGCAATTTCCTTGTCAAATAAATAAATAAATAAATAAAAATAAAATTGTTCCAAAAAGTTCTCTCTCTAAAAAATGGGTTCAGGGAGTAGTCATCTGGGTTCTGCACCGGCGCTGCCAACTACAAGGCGTAGCAAAGTCAACCGTACAAAACAAAGGCTCGCTTCTCTCATTTGTGGCGCTTCTTCAACTTCTCATTCTTCATCTTCTTCAACTTCTCAGGTCTTGTTTTTTCTTCTAATTTCATTCTCAACCCCAATCATTACATTTTTAAGATGTTGTAAGATCGCTGCTTTTGCTTTTAAGGTGATGTTTGATTATTCAGTTTATGCTAAAGATTATAACTTTAATGTCAAAATCGTTTCATTTGTAATCTTAAGTTTGATTTGATGGAGTTTTTATACTTTTATCATCCATGGAGTGTTTTGGGGGTTTTTGGTATACGTTTTAAGCTGGTTTTGGAATATTGATTGGATGAACTTCTGAACCTAGCAAAAAGTCACACTGTAGAAAATAATGGAAATATTTCCTATTTTGTCCAGCTATTTGTGATTAAATATGGTCATTGAGCTTTCTTCTAGTTTATTAATGCTCCACTTGCTAAAAATGGCGTGTAGTGTAAATTTTAGAGCACTTAGTTTCTTTATATACAAGTGTTGATGTTCATAAATGTCTGAAGAAGGGGGGTTCTTTACTTCTTTTGAGTATGCCATAGTTGTGGCAGATGCAAAGAATAAGGTACGATGATGTCCAGGCTTACTACTCCGCATTTGACAACCAATTTTAATTCAGGAGTTTAGTTCCATCTTCCCACAACTTTAGTCCTTGTGAGCCTTCTGGGGTTATGGTAGTGTTCTTTGTCAGATTTCCTTCTGTTCTTGATTGCTTTATATCAAAGTGGATATGATAACTCAACCATTTTTCTCCATTGTGTAGAGGATGATTGTGCATCTAGATCTTTAATTCTTTACTAACTTATGGTGATTACTGTCAACAGAAGGCTAATAAGTCCTCAATCCCTACAAATGATTACGTTCCTGCTTCTAGCTTGGGAACTGAGTTTAGCAGCTATTCCAGTCCTGGATCTGCACCAGTAGCCTCATCAGAGAGTAGTACTATAAGTAGTGACTGTGCCTCTATTCATGACGATTCTCGTGTAGAATCATCCAGTAACAGGAAGTGCTTTTCAGAAGATAATGAAGTGGTTCACCCTCGTGAGATCAATGCTGAAAGCAAATGCCACCAGCATAGACTGGTTGATTCTGTTAATCCATCTTCTGCAGGGCACTTACGGCACATAAGCCTTAGTTCCAACAGACGTGCAACTGGTGAGATTGATGATTTAATCAATGATATGCCTCAGACTAATGGGGTCTTATCTCCTAGTGGGTTGCAGGACGAGGAACTGGAACATCCCACCGTTTTTGAAGAAGTTAGCGAGGTTATTGGACACCAAAGTTCTGATTCTGGTCCAGTCCCAGTAGTTTCAGACCCTGGCATAGAATCTCAATCACGTGGTGATGAACCCATTCAAGAGGTGATACCTTCAGGATTAGAGCTCTTTGTGTCAGATAGGGTTGAATCCCGGCCAGAAGGAAGTTTACTTCATGTTGATGTGGTGAGTATCTCCTCATCCAATCTTTTGCCCAACATCAATAATGAAATAAGTACCCGTGAAGCAAGACGAAACAGTAGGAGAATGTTTTGGGATGCTTTTTCAAGTCGTGGTTCAAGAAGAAATGCTGATTTTCCAGCCATACTTTTCACAACTGAAGATTCTGATCTTACGGGATCACATCGCAGATGGCTTCTTGATATTGGTGATGACTTTTTTGATGATGGGGTGGGTGCTGAGACTTGGCGCTTTGGCCGGAGAAGTCGCTTTACAAATGATCGTCGTCGAAACTCTAGATCTGAGGTTAGTATCTGTGGTTTTATACCCTGTCTTTTTGTGATCATGATCTTTTGTGGGTTCACTAGATCACGAACCACATTTTCTCTAAGTATATTCTTAGACTTCGCATCCTGCAAAAACAGATTTTATGAAAATTGTCAAGGAAGAGAAAGCTAACCTTGCCCATCTACTTAAATTACTTTTTGTTATCAACTATCGTAGGACAAGTTTAACTAGATGTCATGGAGGTTTTCGATACCTTTTTTATTTGAACTATCATTGTCCACCAACTTTTAGACTTTTGGGGGGCTTCTAGATTTGGCCTTGCAATCTGCAATTTGGATTTCTGCCAAATGGACACTCCCCACTCACCCCCCAAAAACTAAAAAGACAATGTCTGGTTCTTATATCTTTTATTCGGTACATGTTTTAGTTAGATTGCTATTCTCTCTGTCAGTTACTTGAATAAAATTTGTCAACCTCCTGGCAGTTCTGGGATAGATTGCGAGGTTCTGCTACAGAGAGTAGTCATCGTACATTTTGTCCGCTTGATTTACATTCTGATGGTTCATGCACATGTGAGCTGGATGAAGAGACTAATGCACTTTCAAGTATATCTCGAATTATCTTGCTTGCAGAAGCCTTATTTGAGGTATGTTCATTTATAAAGATTTTATCTTTTTTGCTGCTGAAGTGTCTCAATATACTCCATATTGGTTAACGTTTCATGTTGTCAACATTTAGAATGCTGATTTTTTTTACTTCCTTTTCACTCTTGAGTGGAGAACTAGTGTATTTTTTATTGCATCTTTTGTGAAGATTTTTATTGTTTATTGTTTATTGTTTTATGCTTACAATTTGATGCTGACATGGCCAATTACGAATCGGAGCCCATTTTTGTAGATATGTTATTCTGCACCAGTTTTGCGGTGTCACATTTTTTTTGCTCTTTGTGTGTTGCCGAGGCTGAAATTAGATGAATAGCAGTTTAGTATTTACTAATGTATGAAATGCTACCTTTGAAAGAGAAATTGCAAGTCCTTTGAGTCGCTTTCTGTTGGTGGATGTAGATCTGGCACTGTCTGATGATGCTTGACTAAATTCATAGCTGACATTCGTTATTTTCATATAGAGATATCTGCTAGTGATTTTATCTTTGGAGATTTTTTATTTTAGCATAGTATTCATGAGGAAGGAAGTAGTAATCATGCACCCATGTGTGGGGTGTTAAGAGGATGATGCAATCCAGAGTGCTGATAGAACATGTGTTCCAGCAGGAAGGCCACAATTGAAGGAAATAAATAGGATTTTGTCAGCGTATAATACTCGAACCTGCTATTTTCTAGGTTCTCTTGTGCCATGGTTGGCATAGGAGATGTACATGATGAATGAATGTATTAATTTAGTTAGAAAGATCGGTGAGGAGATGCATCATTATGTTTTCTTAATGGAGCAAATTTTTTCTATACAGTTATACTACTGTTGCTCTAGTCGTTTAGGGTATAGTACTGGTACTGGAAACCTTTCGAGAGACAGTTCTCTACTTCTCTTGGTTGCATGTGCTTCATTCATGTTTCTAGATTAGAAAATTCTCATTAACAAAAGGAAAAAGTGGGATATTAACCAATGTTTAGTGGTTAGAGTTTACATTGGTAACAAAGTAGCCCTCTGTTATAGTGTTATGCTCCTTCCTTCCACAAATAATGTTACTTTATATTTTGAGAGATATCAACAGCCAATCATGTTAGGTTTATAAGTTCACTTGTGGAGTATATGCTGCAGTGTGAACGTGTGAAGCCTTCTCTACTGACATACCTTTATCAAATTGTGTAAAAATTGCAAGGTTCTGGATGAAATTCATCGGCAGCCAGAGTCGTTTTCACTGTCTATGCTTTCAGCCCCTGCTCCTGAGGCAGTTGTAGACTCACTTCCTCTTAAAACATATGAAAAACCTAGCACAACTGAATCTGGAGAAGATGTAGATCAGTAAGTTGCAATCACTTTCATAACTCGGCTATTCCTATTCAGCTTTGTTGTTTGTTGTTTGTTGTTTGACAAGAGGGAATAATAAATGTCCTGATCTTTCAACCTTCCTTTTCCTTTGATATGTATGGTTAGGTGCTATATTTGTTTGGTGGAGTATGAGAAAGGTGATAAAATACGAGTTCTTCCTTGTCACCATGCATATCACATGCCATGTGTTGATAAGTGGCTGAAAGAGATTCATGGGTATCATTCCTCACCTCCATATTTTCGCATTGGTTGTTTTTATCCACTCTATCCTCATCTGTTTGATTTCATGCAGGATATGTCCTCTCTGTCGTGGAGATGTTCGAGGAGGGGCTGCATCCACCTCAGATGCTGATCTTTCGGAGATCCTTGTATAAAGAAGCCGCTTAGTTACTTGAAGCTGTTACAGACAAGAAAGATACTTTATACGAATTTTATGTTAGCCCATCAACGTATTTATCATCACTCACATTTTCATGTAAATATAAGTCACAGTTGTTGCAGGTTCTCAACACAAAACTTTACCTTCTGTTTTCAATAATAATGTTGGTTCAAAGTGAAGTCATGTATACAAACTTCTTCATTTTGTAGTCATGTAATTAATGAGTCATCAACAGCCAGAAGGTTCCTCATTTTCACTGCTGTTTTTGTGCATTATTTTTGTCATGCCTTTCATGTAAATGTAAAATCCATTCATTCTTGTAAATGTACTTTCTTCTCTATTTTGAGCATCCCTTTTTTCTTCTGGAATAACTTTTTAATTATATATTCGATCTGGAATATTACATATTTGGAAACCCTTCTAACTAGGGCTTCAGGCAAGACAACAATGGATTACCATAAAACTGTTGGATATACATTTTACTAATAGGATAGAGTTATACAGATTAACCCTTGTAGATATTGAATTAGAAAATGGAGTTTGTTTTATGATTTGCAGGATTAGGATTGCAATTTTCATCATCCTCGAAAGTTGTCCACCTCTTTGAACTGGTGCACCTCCTCTCCCAGGTAGCGTTACGCATACTTTCCATCTCTCCAACATGATCTTTGAATTCCTTCTTCACAACATCCAACACCACATCACCATATCTTTCGCACCAAGAACTACATTCACACAAACAAGCAAAAGAGGGAGATCCATGTTAAGATAAAGGCACATTCATATTCCTGTATCTCTAATTCTGCAACATTTAAGTCTATCTCTTACTTGGGAAAGAACTGCTTAAGATCAGACTTGTCAACTGGGAGCTTTGTGGATATAGCATCCATTTCATCATTCCTACAGCAACAAGCATGAGATAAGCAAGCAAATTCCAACAAATGAATGCACAAAGAAACCTAATTCAGAAACAACACATACGAAAAATGGAAGTTTGGATTTGTGCTAGACAGTTCTGTTTGAATTCGCCACAGCTCCTTCTTTATGTTATCTCCTACAACCTGCAAATTCAAAGCATCAAAATGGTTTCTTTTGATGTAAAAGGTATTTCTTATTTCTTAATGTTACCTTATCAATGTAAAAACCAGATGAAGAACCCTGAGAAAGAATCTTGGTTTTGATGTGTTTAGCATCAGGACCTTGGATATAAGGTCCTTGATCAGTTGATCTCTCACTTAGAGGCAAAGAAGTGGTTTCATCTTCCACATTACTCTTCTTCCATCTCTTAAACCCATCAAACCCCCATTGCCTCTTTGTGCATTTTGAGTCTTTTTCCTCCGATTTATCGGCCTGGAACAGACCTCGAAATGCAGGCTTCTTCCCTTTTTCCTTGCCAATTTGATCAGACTCTGATGCTGACATAAGAATAGACTTTGTTTCACTTTCAGTTTCATTGTGAGTAGTGTCATTCCAAAATGGGTTTTCATCAACTTGCTCATTTTCATTGTTATTATTATCAACTGGTAATTGATCAAATATGCTCTTCTGCTCTTTATTTTTTCCCAGTTTCTGAAAAGATGACCCAAACCCCAAAACAGAGGCTGCCTCTTTGATTTGTTTCACCGTTGACTTAGATTTGTTTTTGGACCTTGATTTATCCTTGTTGATCAAACTCTGTTCGTCCTTCAAATCGATCACTGACCACTCCTCTTCCTCGGAATTATCAGTTTCTTTCCGGCGTTCTCCAACGATCACGTCTCTAGCCTCGAGTTCAGCTCCTTGTACTGCTAATCTCTGAAGCAATGGCCTTTTTGATGCATGATACTCCTCTGCAGAAATGCATTTTGCATACAGAAGCTCCTGTATAAACGAATCAACAACAATTACAATTAACAAGTTACAACACAACCCTCTAACAAAATTCAATTAAAAAAGATGCAAAATGATCCGGATCAAACCTGGAGAAAGAGGAGCTTATCCCTCAGAATCGGGGGAGGGTCATAGTGGGGTCCCTTGGATGCAATGAGGGTATCAAGGAGGTGAGTTCTGAGAGCGGAGACCTCGGATTCTGGCATAATCCCTTCTTTATGAAGACCCATTAAATTAAGGATCTGATGGAATGAATTCTGCTGCCATTTGAGGTTATCAGATTGCTGTTTGGACAGCTTCTGTTCAGCTGCAATTAATTTTCTCTTCTTTGAAGAGAATGGAAGAATTGATTTGCAGATTGAACTGATTGAATCCTGGAAAGACGAATAGTATGCTGGTGTATATGTGTATACCATTTTCAACTGTATTTTCAGATTCTGAGCTTTTTGGTGGCGGAGAAACGTTTTTGTATGATTGCTTTTTGGTGAAGTTGTTAATCACAATTTTGAATTTCCGTTCGCAACTTCAACGGCTATGTGAAAATGGAAGTAGCCGTTGCAGAATGCAATGGTCTCCACAGTGGCGGGACCTCCTAAGTCCTAACGTCCTTTTTCTTACTGTATTATTTTCCTTCAAAAAGGAGAACAAGGTTTGGGCCCCTCAAATGGGTCATCTATTTCTATGACGGCTTCAGATCATAGACCCAGTGAAATCTTTACCAACTACTCCATCCGTGTCTAAAGATTGCCCAATTGTTAATTTTCGGTCAAATTTTAAAATTTTTGACCATTATGTTTGAGAAATAATATAGTCTTGCGAGATTTTGTTAGATTCGTTTTAATATACTTTCTCTGTTCGTTTTTAATCGCAACGTTGGTCACTTTTACGAATGTCAATTCACAACTTGATCATTAATATTTTTAATTCACGTGAAGCAAAAGTTATAAAATGTTGATATTTTAAAAATACACATTGATACGAATCTAACAAAATCCCACATGACTATGATTTAACTTATATATATGTACGGGGTGTCCTACCGGCACCACCTGGTACCGGCAGAACTCTCCGTATGTAAACTTAACCTGCAGGTAATCTGATCATCTTAGGTAAATATCCTCTACCGGCATTATTTGCAAGACAACCTACCGGCATTATCATGAAGACAACCAACCAAGGGTCACTATCAACAGGTCGCTATCTAACCACAAGGGACCTACCAGATCGTACCCTTGGATTGGTCTATATAAGGAGCACCTCATTTATTGCTATGAGGTACACAAATACTTAAACACACTTCTTTCTTACTCTCTAATCATCTCTTAATCATCTCTTAATCTCTCAGTAATCTTACTTAAGCATCGGAGGGGGGATCCTCGAACCACCCCCGAGGCTAGTTAATCCATTCTGTTGTGCAGATATCAATCGGCAATCTCGACAGGAATCCAGTATCCCACAGTCAGCTGTTCTCATTCCACACCCGGAACAATTGGCGCTAGAAGGAGGGGACCTTATCCCTTGAAACGGTAGAACAGTCAGCATGGATTTCTCACAGAAAGACGGTAAAAAATCAAAGAAAAGTCAAGAAAAAGCAACAACCCCACAACCGGCGACAACCTCCAAGTTCCAACCCTCACTTCTAAACCCCGTCCATCCGTCACAAGCACAATCAGTTATCAGCCCAATAACAAAAAACACCTCCATACCGGCACAAATGGAATTTACAGTGGAGGACGATGATGAGTTAGAAATAGAAAGCCCTGCCAGAGAGCAACCGAAAACTCCGCTGGAACAGACGCTGCAGGAGCGCCTGTCTCCCCTGTCGGAAGTATTCACGGGAGAGCAATTGAAAACACTGTCAGCGGTGATGGCCGCTTTGTCAGAGCTACCAGCCTCGCAGCAGCCAGGGTCAGTCGGCAGTCTAAGAAAGACCAGGTCGACGGTTCCCCAGTTACCTGTTAGGGATCTCCTAACCGCCCTGAATCAAGAAAACACCCCAGAAAAAAGAAAGCGCTCGGATCCGGCGGAAACAGAATGGCCTGAAACAGAGCAAGTCCCCATCGCGGAATACGAACGAAGAGCGCCGGTTCTACAGATAGCTAGACGGCAGACAATCCAGCCAAAGGATTCTCCCCTGTGCCGAGAAATCCTAGAAGAAAGGATGGAAAGGATAAAAATCCCGACAGGGAGATACGATGGGACGACAGATCCGGAGGATCACTGCACCACATTCGAACAGCACATGATGCTGTACACTGATTCTGATGCCATGTGGTGCAAAGTGTTCCCATCCACACTCCTAGGAGTTGCAGCGAGCTGGTATAAGGGCATAGAGGCACACTCCATATACAGCTTCCGACAGCTGCAGGCGTCGTTTTTGTCACGATTTGTGAGCAAACAGAAGAGAAAGAAATCACCGGGAGAGTTGATGTCGTTCGCTCAAAGAGATAGAGAGCCGTTAAGGGATTATCTCACCCGCTTTAACAACGAGTCAATCACTATCCCCAATTTGCAGCAGGAGGTTGCCGTTCTGGCTCTTATGAGGGGAATGCAAGAGTGCGAATTCAAGAAATATCTCAGCCGAAAGTCATACACCAATCTGGGTGACGTCCTGCACAAAGCCAACGAGTACATCAGGGGGGATGAAATGATGAAGATCTCCAATGTGGTAGTGGCAACCGGCGGAAATGTCGGGTACAATCCAGGCTATAACCCACAGACGGGAAAAGGAGGAAACAATTTTCATCAGAGCAATAATCAGCAAGGGGCAGGGCAGAGAAACCAGAATAACAGAAATGCCAATCCACAAGGGCAGAAAAGCCGGCAAGACAGAAGGGAGTCCAGAGGACTCTTTGATAACTACACTCCGCTGAACACACCGCGGACGGCAATTTATAACATAAACAACAAGATGGATGGCTGGAGAAGGCCGCCACCAATGCAGAGTAGGGAAAGGAATGTCAAGAAATTCTGTGACTTCCATAATGAGCACGGCCACCTAACAGAGGACTGCAGAGACCTCAAAGACAACATTGAGGATATGGTCAGAAAGGGGTATTTCTCACAGTATAGGGCAAGGCAGGGCAATGGTAACAACAACTCGGTGGGAGGAAACCCTACCAATTCATACCGGCCACAACAGCAAAATCAACAACAATACCCTAGAATCGAGCAACCATATCAGCCGCCTAGAATCGAGCAAAAACAGCCGGAAACCAGTGCCAGAGCAGAACAGAGGGATGGCGGGAAAAAACCACCCGTGTATGTAATTTCTGGCGGCCCAGTCCACGGAGGGACAATAAGCGGCGCCAGTAGAAGCTTGGAGGAACACAGGCACATGGTAAACTTTCATAACACAAGAGTGTGGCCTAACCCACCCAGCATACCAGTGATGACATTCTTGGAATCGGATTGCAGAGGCATCATTTTCCCGCATGATGACCCACTAGTTCTTACAATTGATATAGCAAATGCCGATGTGAACAGAGTACTGGTAGACGGCGGCAGCTCAGCAAACATCATCTTCTGGGAAGCTTTCAAACAATTGCACATACCAGAGGACGAACTTCAAAGGGTAAACTACCCAGTAATCGGTTTCTCAGGATCTACAGTGTACCCAGAGGGTAGTATAAGGCTGCCGGTGAAAATCGGAGAAGGATCCGAAATGCGAGATCTCATGGTGGATTTCCTAATCATTAAAGTGCCAGCGGCCTACAATGTGATCATCGGTCGCCCATTCATACATGACGTGCAGGCGGTAGTCTCCACCTATCACTTGACAATGATATATATGTCGAACCTGGAAAGGCCGGCAAAGATAAGGGGAAGTCAGTTGGCGGCAAGGTCCTGTTACTTGACTGCTTTGAGAACACCGGGAAGAATGGTCCCAGAAGTGAACTTGACTACTGAGCCGGCAAGGCAAGAGATACACTTGACTACTAAGCCGGCAAGACAAGAACAACTGTCAAAAAGAAAGAGCTGCACAAAAAGGGGTCGAACCGACCTAAACATGGAACACTTTGATGAAAGGCCGGTATCAGCACCAAGACCAATGCCAGATGGTCTGACAGAAAATATCGAGCTGGAGGCTGGAAACATGGATAGAACAGTCGTGATCGGTACGGAAATGGGGAGTGACATGAAGGTCAACCTCATAAGCTTGCTGAGAGAGCACGCTGACATCTTCGCATTCTCGGCGGATGAGATGCCTGGTATCGATCCAGAGATAATGGTTCACCGATTAAACGCCGACAGAAATGTTAGGCTTGTACGGCAGAAAAAACGTAATTTCTCCACGGAGAAAATGACAGCAATACAAGAAGAGGTGGATAAACTTCTGGCGGCAGGTTTCATTGAGCCATGTGACTACCCCGAATGGTTGGCAAACGTGGTAATGGTAAAAAAGTCAAGTGGGTCATGGAGAATGTGCGTAGATTTCACCAACCTTAACAGAGCATGTCCGAAAGATTTCTACCCCCTGCCACGGATTGATAGGCTGGTAGACTCCACTAGCGGTCACGCAATGCTCAGTTTCCTAGATGCTTTCTCAGGGTATCATCAGGTCAGCCTGCATAAATCAGATAGGAAGAAGGCGGCCTTTATCACAGATGCAGGAGTTTTCTGTTATAAGGCGATGCCGTTCGGGTTGAAAAATGCAGGGGCAACATATCAAAGGCTGGTTGACAAGGTGTTCGCCGACCAAAAAGGCAGAAACGTGGAGGTCTATGTAGATGACTCTATCGTAAAAAGCCGGAAGGAGGAGGATCATGTTAGCGACCTCCGAGAAACTTTTGAAACTTTGAGAAAATACAGGATGAAATTAAACCCAAAAAAATGCGTCTTCGGAGTAAGGTCGGGAAAATTCCTGGGTTTCTTGGTCAGCGAGCGTGGCATAGACGCCAACCCTGAAAAAGTAGAA
Organism: Spinacia oleracea; assembly: GCF_020520425.1. Taxonomy (NCBI): domain Eukaryota; kingdom Viridiplantae; phylum Streptophyta; class Magnoliopsida; order Caryophyllales; family Amaranthaceae; genus Spinacia; species Spinacia oleracea. Next base: position 84,684,091 of record NC_079488.1, on the reverse strand, counting down.
GCAATCATCAGTCTGCCGCAACCCAAGAGCGTAAAAGACATACAGCGGCTGACAGGAAAAATGGCCGCCTTAAACAGATTTGTGAGCAAGTCGGCAGATAAGCAAATGCCCTTCTTCACAACCCTGAGGCAAAACAAGAAGTTCAAATGGGGGCCGGCAGAGCAAGAGGCCTTTGAAGCTCTAAAAAGTCACTTAAAAAACCTGCCAACAATAGCAAGGGTAAAAGAGGGCGGCAAATTACAACTGTACATATCGGCGTCGCCAAAAACAGTTGCAGCAGTACTGGTAGCCGAAACAGAAAACAAAGGGCAGCAGCCGGTATATTTTGTGAGCCATGTGCTAAACGGCCCAGAAACAAGGTACACGTTGGTGGAAAAAATGGCATATGCAGTCCTCATCGCGGCTAGAAAGTTAAGACCATACTTTGATGCGCATACAATCGAAGTGCTAACAAACTTTCCTCTCGAAAAAGCCATCAGCAAGCTAGATACATCAGGCCGGTTGCTAAAATGGGCAATAGAGTTGTCCGAGTTTGACTTGGAATTCCGGCCAAGAACTGCAATCAAAGCCCAGGCATTGGCGGACTTCATAGTTGAAGCGTCATACCAAGAGGATGAAATACAAGCTGAAGTATGGGATGTGTCAGTGGATGGTTCAGCTGCACAGACAGGCAGTGGGGCTGGAATAATCATGAAATCGCCAGCAGGAGACATTTTTGAGTATGCTATAAAGTTTACGTTCAACGCGTCAAATAACGAGGCAGAATACGAGGCAACAATTGCCGGCATCCAAATGTGCCTCGCAGCAGATGCCAAAAGAGTAATACTGACAACAGACTCCCAGCTGGTAGCAAGTCAATTCAGCGGAGAATATGAGGCCAAAGAACCTTCGATGGTCAAATACCTGGAGAAGTTGAGGTCGGTGTCGGCTCAGCTAGAGAAATTCAGCATTAATCTGGTACCCCGAGCAGAGAACACACTGGCAGACGCCCTATCAAAGTTAGCAAGTTCAAATGTCGCCGACTTGAAAAGAACAGTCATGATGGAAGTCATGAATAAGCGAAGTACGGAGTCGGAGATAATACGGGTCATGGCCATCACAACTACCTCAGAATGGTACGATAATATCCAAACATACATACAGACTGGAGCGCTACCAGCAGATTTTGCAGAGGCCAAAAAGACAAGAAGGGACTCGGTTTGGTACATCATCCTGTGGGGACGGTTGTACAAAAAGTCATTTAGCCTGCCATTCTTAAGGTGCCTAACAGCATTCGAGTCAGCAAGGCTAATCGAAGAGATGCACGAAGGAACATGTGGGAACCATGCCGGTGGAAAACCCCTTGCCATCATCTGTCAAAGGCAAGGCTATTACTGGCCAACAATGTTAGAAGATTGTCGAGCTTATGTAAAAAAGTGCGAGAAATGTCAAAAGTTTTCAGCTGTGATAAACTTGCCGGCCAATGATTTGATGCCCATTCTGAACCCAATCCCATTCGCACAATGGGGAATGGATATTGTTGGACCATTCCCAATGGCGGCTGGAGGGCGCAAGTTCTTAATAGTAGCAGTGGACTACTTCACCAAGTGGATAGAAGCAGAGCCGGTAGCAAAAATAACGGCAAACCAGGTGAAAAAATTCATATGGAAAAATATAATAACAAGATTCGGGCTGCCGCAGGCAATAGTTTTTGACCATGGAGCACAGTTTGATTGTGCACCCATACAATGCTTCCTGGGGTTATACAGAGTAAAGTTAGCTCACTCGTCAGTATGTCACCCACAGAGCAATGGGCAAGCAGAGGCGGCGAATAAGCAAATCCTGGCTGCACTGAAAAAGAAGCTAGAAGACTGTAAAGGCAAATGGGCAGATCTTATGCCAGAGATTCTGTGGTGCAACAGAATTGCTATCAAGGAGGCTACCGGCGAGAGTCCGTTCAAATTAAGCTTCGGATCTGAGGCTGTTATACCGGCAGAAATGGCTCTGCCAACCATGCGAATCCAGCATTACGATGAGGAGAGAAACGATCAGCTGCTGCGACATCAGTTGGATTTCATGCCAGAAATCCGCATGAAAGCAGAAGTAAGTTCGGCAGCATACAAAAGCAGAATGAGCAGAGCATACAACAAGAAAGTGAAACATCGGCCTCTAGGAGTAGGAGACCTGGTACTGCGGAGAACGGCGGCAACAGGAAAAGGAAATGCTCAAGGAAAGCTGACAGCCAATTGGGAAGGACCATACCAGATATGGGAGGAAATAGTTCCTGGATCATACCGGTTAATGCAAATGGATGGTACCACGCTCAAAAACTCCTGGAACGCCAGTACTCTGAGAAAGTACTATGTTTGAAAAAAAAAAAAAACTGTAATGATGATGTATGAGCAGGCTGATTGCAATAGCAGTCTGCATTTTGCTGTTATGTATAATTAGGGCGGTCCTCAAATACGACCAGTCCATAAATGAAGGAAGAAAAAAGCAAAAAACAAACGCTGCATAAATCAACACGCAAAGGTAATGTATGGATGTGATCAGTAACAGTAAAGAAAATAAATGCCGTTTGGGCACTTTACTGCGAAGCGTAGCAGTCCATAATAAAGTTGTTGTGATTAGTAGCTTTGGAGAAAATAAATGCCGTTAAGGGGCACTCCATTGTGAAGCGTAGCATTCAACGAAGTGTATGGATGTGATCAGTAACAGTAAAGAAAATAAATGCCGTTTGGGCACTTTACTGCGAAGCGTAGCAGTCCATAATAAAGTTGTTGTGATTAGTAGCTTTGGAGAAAATAAATGCCGTTAAGGGGCACTCCATTGTGAAGCGTAGCATTCAACGAAGTGTATGGATGTGATCAGTAACAGTAAAGAAAATAAATGCCGTTTGGGCACTTTACTGCGAAGCGTAGCAGTCCATAATAAAGTTGTTGTGATTAGTAGCTTTGGAGAAAATAAATGCCGTTAAGGGGCACTCCATTGTGAAGCGTAGCATTCAACGAAGTGTATGGATGTGATCAGTAACAGTAAAGAAAATAAATGCCGTTTGGGCACTTTACTGCGAAGCGTAGCAGTCCATAATAAAGTTGTTGTGATTAGTAGCTTTGGAGAAAATAAATGCCGTTAAGGGGCACTCCATTGTGAAGCGTAGCATTCAACGAAGTGTATGGATGTGATCAGTAACAGTAAAGAAAATAAATGCCGTTTGGGCACTTTACTGCGAAGCGTAGCAGTCCATAATAAAGTTGTTGTGATTAGTAGCTTTGGAGAAAATAAATGCCGTTAAGGGGCACTCCATTGTGAAGCGTAGCATTCAACGAAGTGTATGGATGTGATCAGTAACAAGTAAAGAAAATAAATGCCGTTTGGGCACTTTACTGCGAAGCGTAGCAGTCCATAATAAAGTTGTTGTGATTAGTATCTTTGGAGAAAATAAATGCCGTTAAGGGGCACTCCATTGTGAAGCGTAGCATTCAACGAAGTGTATGGATGTGATCAGTAACAGTAAAGAAAATAAATGCCGTTTGGGCACTTTACTGCGAAGCGTAGCAGTCCATAATAAAGTTGTTGTGATTAGTAGCTTTGGAGAAAATAAATGCCGTTAAGGGGCACTCCATTGTGAAGCGTAGCATTCAACGAAGTGTATGGTGTGACTAGTAGCCGTACAGAAAATAAATGCCGTTTGCGAAACATAACAATCATTTCGAAAGTGTTAGAGAAAATAAACGATGTCAAGATGCACTCCATTTCGAAACATAACAATCATTTCGAAGTGTATCATTTCAACAAGATAGAAATATAGAAAGGCCGTCAACAAATAAGAGTTCATGCTAATAAAATGTAAGTATCATACACAAAACGAAGTAAACATACAATCAAAAAACTACTTGTTATAAATGCATGATTACAGCAGAAAAAACACTAAAAACCGACAGCCATCACCAAAAAATCTTGCGAAGTGATTAGCTGATCACAAGGCACAAAAGATGTCGATTAAAACCGACACCCCTACAATAAAACGGTGTTCTAAGATATGTTACATCAACAATAAGTGCCCTAACAGCATCTGGCAAAAAGTCAAAAGCCAACCGCCTAAGCTAAAAAACCCTAACATGTACGAGGCCGGCTGGGAAAAGTAGAGGATCCGCAAGAAGAGGAGGGTGATGACTGCCAAGACCGTCAAACGGCACGCTCATCACCAGACCAGTAGGCATCTTCTGGAACTTGCAAGGGGGGCAAGGTTCTTTGATTGGCATTGCAAATCACAGCCTCGGGTAGCTCCTGAGGCTCAAAGCCGGTAGCAACCTTGTACAGCTCCTTCTCCTCATACCCAGCCTCAAATTCTTGCCACGCATCCTCATCCAGCTTCTTCACATGGCAAACGACCCGATGAGCAGCGCACCAACCACCGTTATGGCGCAGAGTAAGAATATCATTAAACCAGTCAGACTGGAGAAGCTTATCAACAGCCCTCTTGGCGGCAGTCTTCTTCACCACAGGCAAACTCTGGTTAAGACCAGTCAGCTCCTCAGTCAGACCGTCTGCCCTCTCAGTTTCAGCCTTCAGCTTCGGCTCAACCTCTTCCAGCCTTCGGTTCGCCGCCTCCAAATTCGAAGAAGCACTCTCCAACTTCTTCTCATTAATCTTCAAAGCAGATTCAGCCGCCTCAGCCCGCTTCTTCAGCTCGGCAATATCAATGTTATTCTGCGTCAGCTGCATCTGGTTCCAACGATAGACATAGTACAAATCCATGCTGGATTGAACAGCCTAAGAAACAAAAAAAAAAAAAAAAAAACATGTAGCAAGTGAGTAATCAAAAAATAGCCGGATAGAAAGTTGTAGCAAACTAAGCAAGAAATACCTTGTACAAATCGTTGAAATGCTGAGCAGCAGGGGCGTCAATCTGGCCCTGTGGCCTGTCAGCAGGAGTAACCAGATCCCGAAAAGCACGGTAGCCCAAATCCCCACCGTCCTTAGCAGAATCCGTCGCCACCGACTCCCCACACAGCAGATCAATGTTTGGGTAGAACTGATCGGTGGGTTCGCCGCCAAAAGACCCGAACCATGATTTCATTGCTTCCGGGATCTTAAAGGGGGTATCCTTAATCCAACCGCCGGTACGAAGCGGCAGATGATAATTCATTCGAGAATCACCAGACTTGTTCTCGCTGCGACTGACGGGAGGCATACTAGAGTTACCACCGGTAACAGTAGCTTGCCGGTGCAAGTCCTCAATAAAACCGCCGACAAGACCCTCGTCCAAAATCTCAATAGAAGCTGGTGGAGACGGCTGCGCCTGAAGGGCGGTATCAGTAGTTTTCTTGGCGGCAGACTCCAAGACCTGCTCATTTGCCTCGTGATCGGCGTAAGCATCATCCTCACCAGTGGCCCTTGCCCTCTTAGTCGGATTAGACCGACTGGAATTAAGAGACGAACTTTTTCGGCGGGTTCCACCTCGGCCTGTTGGATTGGATTGCATTGTGGATGAAGGCGGAGCTTGAGAAACAACGACAGAGGAGGATTTGGATTTGCAGGCAGCACTCACACGATTCTTTGCAACAGTGGCAGTAGAGCGACGAGATGAAGCTCGGGTCGAATACGTTGATATGGTGTCGTACTTTCCCTTAGGCGGCGGAGGCTGCGTACACACAGGTCTCCAATTCTCGTCAAATCCGAGAATTTCTCTATCCAATGGTCTAGTACCTGCAAAGACAACGGCTCAATTAAAACCGGCAAAAAACTTATGCAATACACAAAGCTATAAATAGCAATAGTAAGTACATCCCATTCGGCTGAAAATATGTTTACCAAAGCAGTGGGTGTTGCAAAGGCCGACAGCGGACAAGGGCTGATTACCCAAAATATAATAGGCATTAGGGAGCCAATTTCGATTAACAGCCTGTTTTTTGCTGAGGCCGACATCTAAAATGTCACACGCCAAATAATCAAAAGCCTTTCTCTCCCGCCGGCCCAAACCACGTTGGTCATACTGCTCCATTCGAGGCCGGGGTTTAGAAAATGTCCGTCGGAGCAAAAAGCCGTCAGGAACTTGAACGAAGTAAAAGCGATCCTGCCAATCTTTACAGCTCGACAAAGGAGGATGCACAGTCTTTCTCTTCGTTGCGCTATACGCCGACATCCACCCCGTCTCTCCATCCTTCTTCAACCATAACAGCCGCTTGAACAAATTCAACGTCAGCGGCCATTGTTTAAACAAACACAACCAGACATATGAGATAACAGTTCTGATGGTAGTAGGGGTAACTTGGGCCAAGCAGACGTTCCAAGCCCGGAATATTTTCTCAACAAAGGGGTGCAGAGGAAAGCGAAGCCCAAAATCGAAATGCTTCGCATACACAGCAATATGGCCGGGAGGACAGTCGAATATAGTTGCACCTTCATCCGGCACTACCAGCTTATATCCAGCCGGCAATCCAAGAAAAGTCCCTCCATGAACCACATGATTCTTCTTTATGATCAGATCGCGCCAAGACGTCAAAATCGCGGTTGTACGAGGAAGACTTTTTAAAGGAGGGAGTTCTTCTTTCCTATGAACATCCGTGGAGTCGTCGGTAAAATAAGGCTGTTCTTTAGCCTCATCCGCAAGAACTTCAGCGACTATCACGTCGGCCGGATCGTCATCATCTGAACCAATACCGTCGTCTCCAATGTCTGCGTCATCCCTACCAGAAACGCCAGCATCTTCACCATCATCACCCCCATGAGCATCAACATCCTTGCCGGCGGAATCCTCAAAGATGGAGTCACCATCGGAGTATTCGCCGGTAGCCATATCAATATCATCATTAACAGGCTCTTTACCAGGGCGGCGGCCACTAGTGCTAGCCGGTTGTTCGGAAGCCATCCTATTAGCCTGACCAAAAGAAACACCGAAGTTGCCAGTATTAGTTCCATACTGCCCGTGGCCACTGCCGGTGGAATTCAAGAATTCCCGGTAATCACGAATATAATACCGCACCGAAAGGGGAGAAACATCTAAAGCAGGCTCAGAAGCCTGAATAGGATGCTCGCGAGACCTCATTTCCCGTATCATTCGAGCCCGCAGATGATGTAGGGCATAACAACGCTCTCTCTCAGCCTGATTCAAACCCTCGTCATAAACCTCACGAATGGCAGTCCGTCTTAAATTAGATTGAGAACACGGCTCCTCCCGGGCCCAACTACAATTACTCTCTTGAGGAACACTCCAACCGGTAAACCCAGAAGGCTGAGAAAAAGGGTTGTCCCCACCCACATTTTTGGTCATTTTGTTTTTAAGGCGGCGGATAATTAAAAACAAGAAAAAAAAAAAAAAAAGTTGACACCACAGAAATGCAAAAACAAAAATATATGTATAGCAAAGAGTAGCAAAATAGAGGGGTAGGTACCTACTGTTTTTTCTGGAGTTTGAAATACAAATGAAGCACGCGAAAGAGAAAAACAGGGAGAACCTACAAAAAACACAGAAACGAAAGAAAATCAAGCACAAAAATAAGAGAGGAAGAAAAACCCGAAATTCGGTAACAACGAAAAGGGAGGCTAATAAACCTTGGAAAATTCAAACCACAACAACAGCAAAAGCTTGAGAATCAAACAGCAACAAAGTTCAGCGAAAAACCCAGGGGAAGAGAGAGAGAAAGTTCGGAAGTTCAAGAAAAAAGTGGATGAAATAAAAAATCTCGAAGAGGTTAAGTCCTTTTATTGGTCAAAGGGGGGTATGCAAAACGTCACGACCCGTAAGTCAAGCAGTTAAAAGGTCAGTTACATTCAGAATCAACGACCCAGATTAAGCGCACCAAATAACGCTCGGGATGAAGGCCACGTGGGAGAACGTGGGTAACAATCTCCCGCCACTTGCACGACGAAAATTCAAAATAATGTCTAGTCACCCACAGCATCTTCAAGGGGGCTAGTCATCAAAACCTTTTTCAAGGGGGCTAGTCATCAAAACCTTTTTCAAGGGGGCTAGTCGTCCAAATCTTTTTTCAAGGGGGCTAGTCGTCCAAACCTTTTTCAAGGGGGCTAGTCGTCCAAATCTTTTTTCAAGGGAGCTAGTCATCAAAACCTTTTTCAAAGGGGCTAGTTGTCAAAATCTTTTTTCCAAAGGACCTAGCAACGGATCTATTCATTCAGAGAGAAGGCAGTCGCCAAACTGATTCGCGGTCTTTTCTCAGAAATACTCGCAACACAGTCAGCGCCCGCGCTTCACTCTGAGGGGGCCAGTTGTACCACCAGGTATCAAAATAATACTTATTTTTTCCCATTAAACTCAGAGCAAGCGCAACAATTGTCATATATGCGCTTACTCTGAGGGGGCTAGTTGTACGGGGTGTCCTACCGGCACCACCTGGTACCGGCAGAACTCCCCGTATGTAAACTTAACCTGCAGGTAATCTGGTCATCTTAGGTAAATATCCTCTACCGGCATTATTTGCAAGACAACCTACCGGCATTATCATGAAGACAACCAACCAAGGGTCACTATCAACAGGTCGCTATCTAACCACAAGGGACCTACCAGATCGTACCCTTGGATTGGTCTATATAAGGAGCACCTCATTTATTGCTATGAGGTACACAAATACTTAAACACACTTCTTTCTTACTCTCTAATCATCTCTTAATCATCTCTTAATCTCTCAGTAATCTTACTTAAGCATCGGAGGGGGGATCCTCGAACCACCCCCGAGGCTAGTTAATCCATTCTGTTGTGCAGATATCAATCGGCAATCTCGACAGGAATCCAGTATCCCACAGTCAGCTGTTCTCATTCCACACCCGGAACAATATAAATCACCAACAATAGTCAAAGTAGAGTATGTGAATAGTACAAAAAGTCCAAACGTTGCAAGTAAAGATGAACGGAGGAAGTATATCGTTGGAATATCAACTTTTTATAATTTTTGCGAATGTAAAAATAGAGATATTACGTTTTAAGTCGTGTCTCGAGACCGTAAAAAGTCAAATGAGACAATCTTTTAGGGAAAGAGGGAGGTACTAGAAAGTTATCCACCTGGGGTGGAGATTCGAACCGAATAACCTGACTTGTCATAGGTTTTGAATTTAGCGCTTGCTTATAAAACATTACTTCTTCAATACGTATATATGCAAGCTCTAAATACGTATGGAAGAAGTAATGTTTTATAAGCAAGCTCTAAATTTTAAACCTCTGATGGTTCAGGTTGTTCAATTCGAATCCAACCAAGGATACTACTTTCTCTGTCCTTTATTATTTGCCCTATGAAGCAAATGCGCTTTATTAAGAAATGAGTGTGTGGAATTTAGAAGAAACAACAGTGGTGGCCAAATTTATTTTATGTGAGTGTAAAATTGTGGTCATATGTGCATTTATAATAATAAAGGGGTAATCATTTAGAAATGGACTAATATGACAAATAGGACAAACAAATAGAGACAAAGAAAGTACTCCATAAACATTGCACCTAAAAGAGAAGTTCCTTAGTAAATTTATTTACTTGGGGGATTTTCTACTTCTTAATACTCCTGTATTGTGAAATCTTGGGAGTAGTTAGCATAATTGCACAAATCAATTATTGTGATTTGTGAGTAATATCAGTAAGTGATTCTGGTCGGATTTGCAATCAATGGTTTTGTTTTGTTTTGTTGTGTGTTTCTCTAGTTTTGATTCATCATACAAAGTATTTTATTAATTTCCAATTGTGTTGGCGAGCTAGCCTACTGGAAACTGGAAAGTGAGGGCTCCATACTCACATGGCTTAAATGCTCAATGTCACATAAATAACACGACTTTACACATCAATTTTGTTTCATTACTTAAAAATAAATTAGGAATCACAATTATTGTACCCGTAATTGTTTAAATTGATCATAGTATGTTTGCCAAAGTCATAGAGGTAGTTCGCCAAACACCCATATTAGTAAAGTAGGAGTGTTTGATAAGAAAATATTTCTTGTAGTCGTAGTAGAGCCACACAAGAAAGAACAACAACGAGATGAGGCCTGAGGGTGATTAAAAATTGAAAAAACATGGTAGCTAAATCACAACATATTTGAAGTATGAATATTGTGCATTATTTTATCAAAAGGTCTTGTGCGCACAAGGTGTACAATAAATATATTGTACACCAAGATAACTTTTACTCATTTTTTTTGCAACTTTAACCTAGTTTGATTAACTTTTATATTAGTAAAAAAAAATGATAGATAAACATTTAAATGATTAATTTTATACATTATTAGTGATTTTGAAAAAAAAATATTTATTTAAATGAAAAAAAATTCACTAAAAAAATAGATAACTTTTACATATATAAGCTTAACTTTTAAGCATGTTGAGTTAACTTATACTATGGTGTATAATATTTATTGCACAACCTTTATAAATAAGAATTTGTGTTATTTTATTTACATAAGAATACAATACCGATAATACTCTCACACTCAATTTGTGAATTGTGACTCGTTAGTCATCACAACAACAACAATATCTAATACTTCCTCCGTCTTTTAATACTCGCAACGTTTGATAGTTTCACGCATGCCGATGCACAACTTTGATCATTTATATCTTAAATTCTCTTTATGCAAAAATTATAAAAAGTTGATATTTTGAAAATACACATTGAGACGAATCTAACAAGATCCCACGTGACTATGTTTTATCTTATATAAAAAACACTACGAATAGTCAAAGTAGATTATATGAATAGTGGCAAAAGTCCAAACGTTGCGAGTATTAAAAGACGGAGGAAGTACACTATACCACATTTGATATTCTATCGTCCAGAATAACGTCAAACAAATTAATTAAAAGAAAAGAGGGGGTTACAAAATGGAGAGCCTGCAACAAGGGCAATGAGCATTGGTGTTGAGCCAAGGCAAAACACAATTGGAATGAAATCTATGAGCACATGCTAAATTGATTACATTTTGACCCAATTTGAATTCATCCAAGCAAACTGCACACTCTTGTTGCTCTCCTGATTTCCAATTCCAATTCCAATTCCAATTCCATCCTAACTTTTTAATTACCAATAAACTCTTCTTCTTTCTTCTTCCCAACACCTCTCTTCTCAACCCTCCATCTGATCTTTCACTCAATTGATCACTGTTACTGTTATTCCTGGATCATCAACTTAACCCATTATTATTATTATAAAGGATTAATCATTAACTCTATTAAAGATTGAATCTTTTAAACAAAATAATAGGAAATTATTCAAGTAATACCTTGTTGGGTTAATAAGAGTTGGAGCTCTGAGCTTGTGATCAAGTCTAACCTTGGCTTCTCTAGCTAAAACTCCCAGCTTCCAATTCTCATCTTCTTCATATGCCATCCTGCTCCTCGTTTCGCCCTGTTTAATTATTTAATTAATCAGTTTAACATTCAATTAGTTAACCAGATCTGGATGATAATAACAGAGTAGAAGAATGAGTAGTTTACCAAAAGAGAAGCAGAGGAATTGGAGGAGAAGAGAGAGAAAGAAGAGCGTCTGAAGGAAGGAGATGAAGAAGAACTAGTAGTAGTATTACTGCTTTGATGAACTCTTCTCCTTCTTGCTGCTTCTACTCCTGGTAGCATCCCTGCCATTTTTCTATATTATTTTATTGCTACAGAACTAGAGACTATAGAGAGAGAGAGAGACAAACCCAGAGGTAAAACTAAGCCAGAGGTGTTAATAATGGTGGAGTTGGGGATTGATTAATTACTCCGTATTATTTAATTTAAAAAGAGAGGTAGTAGTACAATTACAGGGAAAGAGGGAGGAAATGGCCACGGAAACTTCATTTCTAATTTTGTTTAATCAAATAGAGTATGACTACTAATATGACTTTGACCTCACTTACTCACACAATCCACACACCAATTCCATTTTCATTATATCACAATCACTATCACAATTATTCACCACCTATCTAGTCTCTACCACTCATATCAAAATAGTATTACTCCCTAATTGTTTTCCATCAAAAAAAATAGTATTAATTGTACTATTCGTTATGAAATGAGATAGAAAACATATACTTCCTCCATTTTTTTATTATTGCACCATCTACATTGGGCACAAGAATTAAGAAAGGAGGTAAAAGGTGAGAGATTGACAAAAATACCCATGTGATTAAGTACAAGTTTTTATGTAAAGAACAAGTGGGGTTTGGTCCCCACCACCCATATAAGGATAGAAATGTCAATTCATGTAGGTAAATTTACTAAAAAAGGAAATGGTGCAATTAATATGCAACTTCAGAAAAAGGAAGACGGTGCAATAATAAAAAAATGGAGGAAGTAGTTTATTGCAAAGAAAACACAAGTAATAACCAGTGAATGTTTTTCTACCGATTGACTCTTTGCATTCGAGGAAGTAAATTTGCAATGTTGTGATGTACCCCCAAATATATAACAATGTCCAAAAATAAAAGTAAAGTAAAATAAATACAGTTTTGGGGGGAAAATTAAAACGGGTTCCAAATTTTATATAACGGAGTGCACACATGGCAAAAATTGCTATGCTGACTGGATTGTAAATTTCTGAAATGAAAATTGGGGATCTTTCTTCCTCTCTTCATCCTTCGTTTTCTCTCTCTTCTGTACTTCTTCTTCTCTTCTGTTCTTCTTGTTCTCTTCTGTTCTTCTTCTTCTCTTCTCGTGTCTTCAAATGAATTCTAAAGGGATTTGTTTCTACTAAACAAACACAATATTCTTGGTTGAAGGGTTTCCAGGAATTGAAAATTCCGAATTCTTGAAACACCCAAACATGGATTCGACTGGAATGGTTTCTACTGAAATTGGTGAAGCTAGTGAGGCACCTGATGGCGATGAAGAGGAATTTTTGTTTAGGTATTCCCCAGCATCGTCCTATGAAGAGGTTAGTGTTAATACAGATTTTGAATTTTTCAATTTTGCAAATTGATTTTTTATACGAATTAGGGTTTGTCATTGAATGTATTGTTTCATTGATTTAATAACTTGATTTGGGGGATTTTGCGTTTTTCATTGAATTTAGTGTTTCATTGATTATATTACTTGATTTTAGGGATTTAATGAATCCTGTAAGGAAATTGTCATGCTAATTGGATTAATGTTAGAATAATTGGGTGATTTACTTTGGGTAAATAAACTAACTCAATGTTGTAAAATATCTGATTGAATGTTTGGTAAAAAATGTGATTGAATCATGGTATTTGATTGAATGTGTTAACTTGATTTTAGGGATTTTGTGTTTGTCATTGAAGATAAAAAAACAACAGAGGAAGTATTTGATATAATGATAGTTTGATAAAATTGTCAACAAAGAAAGAATTGATTGTTATTTCATTATAATTTAGGTTTTGTACATTGTGTAAGAATGGGTTATCCTATGAATGAAATTTAAATTCTGCGTTGTGAATGTTATTACTGAAGGAGGAGGTAGGTGATGATTTTAGTACCCCCAAAAGGACAATGGTAAGAACCGCATTTGGGGAAGAGAAAGAAGTTCCCCAACTAAAGATTGGCATGGTTTTTCATGATTGGGAGGAGATTGAAGAACAATTTAAGGCGTACGGGAGGCAAAAGGGCTTTGCTGTAGTAAGACGAAGCGGTGCTTATAGGTCTTATAGTAGCCAGTCGAAGGATGGTAGTAAAGAGTTAGTGAAACAAAAGCGTAATGCATTGTGGACTTGTGAGTGCTTTGGTCAGCCAGAAAGGAAGCGCAAGGAGAAGGCGATTGTTCCCTTCGATTCCCCGCTCCATGAAATAGTTGGGAGTGGCATACGGAAGTCAAAGAAATGTCAATGTCCCGTCCATGTGTATGCTAGTGTAAATAATTTAGGTCAGTGGGTGATACGTAGAGCTGTAATGGTACATGAGAATCATCACCCAACCCCTTCCAAGTCCAGAACTATTGCTTGTTTTCGTAAAGGGTTTATAAAAGAGAATCCTCATGTAGTGTCACAAATGAAGGTGTGTTCGAAATCTGGGATGTCAGTTGCCCAAACGTTTAACTTAATGGCTACGCAACGGAATGTCAAAGCTTTAATGCCTTTCTCACAGAAGGATATTAATGATGTGGTTGCTAAAGAAAGAAAGGCAAGGATGAAGGGGGGTGATGCGAATGCCATGTATGAGTATTTTAAGATGATGAAAGAAGATAATCCAAATTTTACTTCATATATAGGCAAGCGCCAGATGGTCGGTTGCAGGATGTGCTGTGGGTTGATGCTCGTAGTAGAGCGGCGTATGAGGAGTTTGGTGATGTTGTATGTTTTGATACTACGTACTTGACGAATCAGTACAAAATGCCATTCGCGAACTTTGTAGGCGTAAATCATCATGGTCAAAGCATATTACTTGGGTGTGCCTTGGTATCTCATGAGAACTCTGATACTTTTGAGTGGATTTTTAGCCATTGGTTGGATTGTATGGGAGGTAAAGCCCCGATAGGGATCTTAACTGATCAAGATACCACAATGAGGAAGGCGTTGAAAGAAACCATGAGTGGAACATGTCATAGGTGGTGCATATGGCACATTCTTCAGAAGTTTAGTAAGAAACTCGGAAAAAAAGAGGAGTACCCTGAATTAAAGGTAGACTTGGAGCGTGCAATATACGATAGTCTTGATTGTGATGAGTTTGAACTAAACTGGGCAACAGTTATGGAGCGGTACCAAGTAAAGGATGACTGGCTTGAAGGTAACATTACATACCCATTGTTTCTAATTATATAATTTTTATAATTGTATGTTTATTTATTGTATATTTATGGTGCAAACAGGTTTAGTGAGGTTTGGCTAAATTTAGGTGGGTAAAAGAATTAATAGATTCGAAAAATATACTCGTATGTATTAAAAATAGAAAATATTAATGCATGCATGCACGTGGGAGAGTTGATAGTACAAATAAAACCTTAAATTTAGTGAACCATGAAAGAAACAAAATTAGGTTTTTGTTGTTGTTGTTGTTGTTTTTGTTGTTGTTGGTGGCTTACGTAATCTGATGCCGTGTTACACAAGAAACACTGAGCCTAAATAGAAGTAGTAAGCTAGCAATGCCATAGGAATTAGGAAGTATATTAGGAGCTAATTTCTTTGTAATTGTGCATTTTAGGGTTGTATGAGGAAAAGAACATGTGGGTTCCCACCTATTTAAAACATTTGTTTTGGGCTGGCATGAAGACAACCCAACGAGTTGAAAGTATAAACAGTTTCTTTGATTTGTATGTTAACAAACATACTCATTTGTATGAATTTGCGGAGTCATACTGTGAGGCAATGGAGGGGAGGGCTAATGCAGAAAATATGGCAGATACTAGTAGTGCAAGAAATCTACGGAAAATTGTGACTGCATTTTCTGCCGAGGAAGTGTATCAGAAATGCTATACGGAGGCTAAGTTTCATGAGGTTCAAAGAGAGTGTACTAGGGTATTGTATGTCCGATGTTTGAAGAAGGAAATGTTGAATGAGTGTGTTGAGGAGTATGAGCTTGGGGATAGGGTGTGGATAAAGCCTAAAAATTCAAGGAAGGAAATTGTTACTAGACATAAGATCAAGTATGTTGCACATTACAATTGTGTGACCAAGGAAGTATCTTGTCAGTGTAAGCACTTTGAATGTCATGGAATAATTTGTAGGCATATGATATTTTTGTTTGATCTAAATAACATTGAGGTGCCTGAAAAATATATTCTTCGACGTTGGCGGAAAGATGTTGAAAGGAAGCATACCAAGGTGAGGGTAATGTACCATGACCCATTGAAGACGGAAGCTGTGTGTAGGTAAAATTCCATTCTTAATGTTCTGTGGACTTTTGTTTAATTTAGATATATATTCATTTAATTTTTAGTAACTTGCCATGTGTACAGGTACGATAAGTTAATGGTGATGATTAACCCCATATGCCATAAGGCATCTACTTACAAAGAGACAATGGATATTGCAGTGGAGATGTTCCAATTGTTGGAAATTAGGTTGGATGAGAAGATTGGGATGTTAGACAGGCGAAGGGAGAATGTGGGTAATGTCAATGTTAATGTCAATGTGGGAACCCCCTCTTCTGTATGTCTAGCAAAGGGTAGTACTGAAGTTACCCCCACATCCGTTGGGCAATTGCAGCCTGTAGTTCGTAGTATAATGGTGTTTGATTCCCCACAAACAAAAGAATATGAAGGTAGTTGTGCGGGTGGTTTGTCCGGAACCTTAGGAATAGATGATGTTGATGTTGATGTTGATGTTGATGTTCATGTTGATCCTTTTAGCGGTAGGTTTGGCGGGGAGGGTGTGGGGACTCCAAATTCTGGAAGGGTAGATGTTGATCTCACCAGTGGCGAAGGCTGTGATGGGGATGCTCTCCCATTGAGGGATCCTTTTAAGCCTCCACCTCCAGCCCATAGGACAACCAGTTATAGGTACAGGTCATGTACCGAGCACCCTAAGAGGCCTCCGACAAAGGAACAAACCATGAACAAACCAAGTAACAGCTGCCCTCCAACAGCTGCAGCTCCAAGGCAGCCACCTCCAAAGAAACCAACAGCTCCAAAGAAGGCACCAGCCCCCAAGAAACCAGCAGCTCCACGGGCTCCACGCAAGAGCAAGAAGGCAGCGGCAGTTGAGCAACAGATTGTGCAACCGCACCCGCAGCACCCCCAGCAGCAGGTATGGTTTATTACTTCATTTATTTTACATTGTTTGTATATAAATGTATGTGTTGTGATTAAATGTAGTGGTGATATTAGATGATTATCAGTTATTGTACGTGATTAGATGATCAATTGTTGTACATGTTGCTCTTTATTTGGTTATTGAATTTGTGAGCTGTAGGAGTATGCACAAAGCGTTGGTGAAATACGTATGATGGATGGTTCCTATACGTACTATACCCGACCGATGTACGTTGGTCATCAACAACAACAATATGTTGCCCATCAGGCTGATCCACACATTGTTGGGGAAGGATATGTTGGGAACGGGTTTGTTGAGCACGGATTTGCTATGGACAGATTTGTAGGTGAGGGTTACACGGACCGTCATGGGGGCCAGTACGTATATGTTCCTCCTCCTCCTTCTCAAATGGGTCGTCAGATGTCGACTTTGAACCCGTGCACTAACCTCACCTATCAAGGTCCATCCTATTGTCATCAACGCTCTCCTTCTTGGCATCAGCATCAGCGATCTCCCTCTTTTCATCAACGGTCTCCCTCGCAAATGATTCGTCCCCTAGCCAACACTGGTTCAGCGGCTACTACGCTACTCCCTAGGTTTATGCAGTCGGCGATGCAAAATGTTGTGGTGAGCGAAAATGGTGGTTCGGGGTCTTCTACAAATATACTTCCTAGGTTCATGCAAAACAACTTTCAAGGGCAAGGCCGAGGCAATAATTGATTAATAAGTGTTTAATTGAATGAATGAACATTTGAGTTGAGTTAATTGTCTTTTTATTGTGAATTAACATTCGATTGAGTGAAATGGTAATGTTTGTGTCTTTAACCAGTTCACTTGTAATAATTTAGGTTTTTACAATTGAATGACTTATACAATTTACTTTGTTAAACTATGGTTTTGGCCATTTTCAAAAATATGTACCATTACAGATACTGAAGAGGCCATTGAAGTACGAATTGAGTATATTTTGTCATGCCATTGAAGTACGAATATAGGCCATTAACATTGACCAAATACCATTTTAAGTATAATGCACCATTACACGAATACACCATTTTATGAGTACAAATACACCATTGTATAGATTAAATACACCATTGTATAGATAAAATACACCATTGTATAGATAAAATACACCATTTAAATATATAAGAACACCATTTTAAATATATAAGATATAAGACCATTGTATAGATAAAATACACCATTGTATAGATAAAATAAACCATTGTATAGATAAAATATACCATTTAAATATATAAGAACACCATTGTAAATATATAAGATATAAGACCATTGTATAGATAAAATACACCATTGTATAGATAAAATAAACCATTGTATAGATAAAATACACCATTTAAATATATAAGAACACCATTTTAAATATATAAGATATAAGACCATTGTATAGATAAAATACACCATTGTATAGATAAAATACACCATTTAAATACGAATACCATTTTAAATATATAAGAACACCACTTAATTTGATTACAAAAATTTGAAGATATAAGATCATTTGAACAATATTAAGTACCATTCATAATCTACAAGGCAACATTAAAGATATAAGAATAAAAACAAAATTTCACTATTGTAACCCTAAACCCTCAACCCCTAAACCCTCAACCCTTACCATTACCCTAAACCCTATACCCTAATGTTAGAGGGAATCGTTAACCATTTTCGAATGATTAACCATGATTCTTAAGTCTAATGAATCATAAATGAATCGTTAACCATGAATCATAAATTGAATCATCGAATCTAAACACATTGTGATTTTGTGTGATAAATTGAATCATGAAATCGATTCGTTCACCATTTGCCAAATCGATTCGTTCACCATATGCCAATGTATTCTTAAGTTAATCAAATATAATTATGCATTCCAACATTAGAATCATCAAATCGAATCGTTCACCATATTAGAATCATATATTAACTCTAATCGTTAACCATATATTAACTCAAATCGAATCATAAAATCGAATTGTATATTGCATCATCAAATCATATATTAACCCTAATCATATATTGAATCATCAAATCGAATCATTATAATACTTATTCGAATAAGGATTTTCTAAGATGATTCAAAATGGTATTCGTATTGTAAAGAATGGTTGTTATTATTCTTAAATGTTAATCGTCTTTTTAAATGGAGCATATTAGTAAAGAATGGTTGTTATTATTCTTAAATGGTATTCGAAACCCTAAAGAATGGTTTTAACCCTAAACCCTAAACCCTAAACCCTAAACCCTATCGAGTCATTAGATAGAATAGTTAACCAAATTAGATCATACATTGAATAATACAATTAGGGTTTAGATCATATTTAGAACAATCATCCTTATTCGAATAAGTATTAACCATCGACGATATTCAAATAAGGATTAACCATAAAATATATATCGACAATATTCAAATAAGGATAAACCATAAAACATATATTGAACCATCTCGACAATATTCGAATAAGTATTAACCATAAATCATATATCGAATCATCATCCTTATATGAATAAGGATTAACCATAAGTCATATATCGAATCATTTAATCGATTCATCAATCAATAACCATTTACCCTAGTTCATGGTAGAATCAAATCGTGAATCGACCACCCTAATCGACTCTAAATTTGATTCTTTAATCCTAATTCCATCGTAGAATCGAACCATGAATCATAAGTCATAGTAAGATAGAATCATGTCTTTCTATTCCACTCATTATTGTACTTATTAACCCTAACTTCACTCTAAATACCAAATTATGAACCCCAATTTTACTTCTAAACCAATTTTCATGATTATTGTAAAGAATGGGGTTTAATTATTGGTAAATGGGATTCCTTATTCAACAATGGTGCAGATATTTCATTAATGGTGTTATGTATTCTAAATGGTAGATTCGAACATCTAATCACTTCCATGATGCCATGAATGACAATGGTATTCCTATTGTAAAGAATGGTTGTCATTATTCTTAAATGGTGTTTGTATTGTAAAGAGTGGTTTACATTACTATTAAATGGTTTCGAGGGAATACACAAAATATAAAAATTCTAATGGTACTCCTTAATCGTACAATGGTATAAATCTTTAATTAATGGTATAAATATATGATTAATGGTATAAATATTTAATTAGTGGTATTATTCATACGTAGTGGGCTCGCACGGATTTTTGTTGGGCTCGCACGGATGTTTGTTGGGCTCGCACGAATTAAATATTTTGTCATAAACAAAAAAATTAACATCGTTTTCATCCCGGCAATAACATCGGTTTCATCCCGGCAACAAACCAAACAAAAGTATCCCGGCAATAACATCGGTTTCATCCCGGCAACAAACCAAACAACAGTAAGTGTCCTCCAAACTGAGTACATTTAAATACAAATATCAAATACTAGTTGCACA